>NC_061120.1:9881040-9923344 GCF_002878395.1 Capsicum annuum | reverse complement strand
ATTGTCAACTAGAAACAAGAAGAAAAGTTTAAAGTTGCTTAACTTTATAAGTAGTATTCTGAAAATACTAAGAATTTTTTGTCTTGTGGTGATAGGAAAAATGACAAACGATAGTCAAATGCAAGATACGGCAACATCTGTGGCGGCAACTAATATTGCCACACCAAGTCACACAAATGCTCCGCATACAATGGCACCGGCGGAGAAGCTCGAAAAATTTACGGGTATTGACTTTAAACGATGGCAGCAAAAAATGTTCATTTACCTCACCACTTTGTGTCTACAATGGTTCACTAGCAAAGACGCTCCTGAGGTGCCCGAGGAAACCTCGGGACAAAGAGCGTTTCGTAATTGTAGAAGCTTGAAAACATCTTTTCAGGAATTATATTCTGAGTGGTCTCCAAGATGACCTCTACAATGTCTACAGTGGAATTAAGACATCGAAAGAATTATGGGGGCACTTGAACAAAAATATAAAACAGAGGATGCGGGAATACAGAAATTTCTTGTTGCACGGTTCCTGGACTTTAAAATATAGATAGCAAATTAGTTGTCTCTCAAGTACTGGAGTTGCAAGTCATCATACATGATCTCCTAGCAAAAGGTATATCTTTGAAAAATACCTTTGTTGAACAAATTAAAAAAGTTCTTAATACTCACATAAACTGTTTTATAGGTTTGATTGTGAATGATGCATTTCAAGTAGAAGAGATAGTTGAGAAGCTAGTTGAGAAGCTACCACCTTTGTGGAAAGACTTCAAAAACTACTTGAAGCATAAATGCAAGGAGATGATTGTCGAAGATCTTATTATCTGACTGCGTATAGAAGAGGACAATAAAGCTGCCGAAAGAAGGTCAAAAGGGAATTCTACAATTAATGGAGCACATATTGTAGAAGATGGCCAAAACAATTCTAAGAAAAGAAAGAAAGCTGAACAAGGAAGCAATCAACCCAAGAAGAAATTCAAGGAAAAATGCTTTAATTGTGGCTAGATTGGCCACAAGTCCACAAATTATCGTTCCTCGAAGAAAGGCAAGAAAAAGGATTAAGAAAATATGATTGAATCCAATAAAGAATGCGATGATTTGTATGCTATGTTCTCAGAATGCAACTTGGTGGGGAATCCTCGCGAATGGTGGATGAATTCTGGTGCCACTCGCCATATATGTGCCAACAAAGAGTTTCTTTCATCATTTTCTCCGTCTCAAGTAGAAAAAATGATATACATGGCTAACACTGCTACTGCTAAGGTGGAAGGAACAGGGAAAGTATGCTTGAAAATAACTTCGAGCAAGGTCTTGACACTTAACAATGTCTTGTATGTTCCAGAATTATGTAGGAACTTAATTTCTATTTCACCTCTAGACAAGAATAGATTCAAATGTGTAATCGTTTCTGGAAAAATTGCAATTAGCAAAGGAGAAATTTATGTAGGAAAAGGCTATCTCATCGAGGGCCTTTATAAGATGAATGTAATGACTGTTGAAATAAATAAAAGTTTAAATTCTTTTTATTTTCTTGAGTCTTATGATTTATGGAATGAACGTTTAGGCTATGTTAATTACCAAATGTTATGAAAACTGATTAACTTAGAAGTTTTGCCAAACTTTGAGTGCAATAAATCAAAGTGTCAAACGTGTGTGGAATTGAAGTATGCAAAACATCCTTATAAGTCCATTGAAAGGAATTCCAATCCCTTAGACTTAATACACACTGATATTTGTGATATGAAGTCAATACCATCACGTGGTGGGAAAAAGTATTTCATAACTTTCATTGACGATTGCACTAGATACTATTATATTTACTTGCTAAATAGTAAGGATGAAGCAATAGATGCGTTTAGGCAATATAAAACTAAAGTTGAAAATCACTTAGATAAAAAGATCAAAATGGTAAGAAGTGATAGGGGCGGATAATATGAATCTCCCTTTGCTCAAATATATGTAGAGAATGAAATCGTCCATCAAACTACAGCCCTGTATTCACCTTAATCTAATGGAATTATGGAAAGGAAAAACCAAACTTTGAAGGAAATGATGAATGCCTTATTTATAAGTTTTGGTTTACCACAAAACTTATGGGGGGAGGCTATCCTTACAGCCAATCGTATATTCAGCAGAGTTCCCCATAGTAAGACACAATCAATTCCTTATGAAAAATGGAAAGGAAGAAAACCCAACTTAAAAATTTTCAAAGTGTGGGGGTGTCTAGCAAAGGTTCAAATTCCTATGCCTAAAAGGGTTAAGATAGGACCTAAGACGGTGGACTGCGTGTTCATAGGATATGCTAAAAGTAGTAAAGCATGTCGATTTTTGGTTCATAAATCTGAACATCTGGATATTAATAAAAAATACGGTAATTGAATCAGACAATGCTAAATTCTTTGAAAATATTTACCCGTATAAAATTAGACATGAACAGTCCAGTGGAGGATCTAAACAACCTCGAGATGAACCAAGTGAGAATGTACATAATAAAAAAAATCCAAAATGTAGTATACGTCAAAGAACGTCTACTTCATTTGGATCGGATTTTGTAACATTTCTCTTAGAAAATGACCCTAAAAAATTTAGGAAAGCGATGGCATCTTTGGACTCATCCTTTTGGAAAGAGGCAGTCAATAGTGAGATTGATTCAATCTTAAGCAACCATACGTGGGAATTGGTTGATCTTCCTCCAGGAAATAAACCTTTAGGTTCTAAATGGATCTTCAAAAGGAAAATGAAGACGGATGGTACTATTGACAAATACAAGGCAAGACTTGTAGTAAATGGCTTCAAACAGAAAAAAAGCCTTGATTACTTTGATATATACTCGCCAGTAACAAGGATAACATCGATTCAAATGTTAATTGCCTTGGCGGCAATATATGGTCTTGAAATTCATCAAATGGATGTGAAAACTGCATTCCTAAATGGAGAATTGGAGGAAAAAATTTACATGGAACAACCTGAGGGTTTTGTGGTTCCGGGAAAGGAGAATAAGGTGTGTAAACTTATTAAGTCATTGTATGGACTAAAGCAAGCACCTAAACAATGGCATATGAAGTTTGACCAAACCATGTTGGCAAATGGGTTCAAGATAAATGAATGTGATAAATGTGTTTATATTAAAGACACTCCAAATCACCAAGTCATTGTGTGTTTATATGTAGATGATATGTTAATCATCAGTAGAGACATTTCTGACATAAATGCAACAAAAGGAATGCTCGAGAGCAAGTTTGATATGAAAGACCTTGGAGTTGCGAATGTGATCTTAGGTATAAGAATCCATAGAACTCCACAAGGGTTGGCATTACCACAGTCTCATTATATTGAAAAGGTACTTGATAAATTCAAGTATATGAAATTTGGTATTGCCAAGACTCCTTTAGATGTGAGCTTTGCACTTCGAAAGAATGAAGGTGAAACTGACTCACAATTGGAGTACACAAGAGTATTGGGATGTTTAATGTATATAATGAACTGTACACGACCAGACATAGCATGCACTATCAGTAAATTGAGTCGGTACACGAGTAATCCCAAAAAAACTCACTGGATGGCAATGAAAAGAGTTTTAGGGTATCCTAAATACACTTAAGATTATGCTTTGCATTATAATAAATATCTTGCAGTACTTGAAGGATATAGTGATGCAAATTGGATCACCAAATTGAACAAAGTAAAATTGACAAGTGGATATGTATTTACTATCGGTGGAGGAGCAGTCTCTTGGAAATCATCCAAATAGACTTGTATTGCTCGCTTTACAATAGAATCTGAATTTATCGCATTGGATAAAGTCAGTTAAGAAGAAGAATGGCTCTGAAATTTCTTAGAAGATATTCCTTATTGGCCCAAGCTAATGGCACCAGTATGTATATATTGTGATAGCCAAGCGGCAATAGGTAGGGTAGGGAGCATGATGTACAATGCTAAATCTCGTCACATATGACGGACACATAATACCATTAGAGAACTTCTCTCCAGTGGAATTATCACTGTTGACTATGTGAAGTCAAAGGATAATGTGTCAGATCCACTTACAAAAGGCCTATTTAGAGAAGGAGTGGAAAAGACATCCAAGGGAATGGGTTTAAGGCCTAGGACAAGTCAGAATGGCGGTAACTCTACCTAGCAGACTGGAGATCCCAAGAGCTAGGTTCAAGGAGATCAAACAAAGTTGTGTCTGACAGGTTCAATGTTGTCAATTACCCAACCCATTCTCATTATGTAGACAATGTATAATAATCAAGGATAAGACTTAAAAGTGAAAAGTCTTTTAATGATTATCTAAATTTGGCAGATTTGACCAAATAATTTCATCTATAGGATTGAGCGTTTAGAAATCACCTATGTGACGGCGAAGTGGAAGTCGCTTCAAGGAGAATGTTAGTAAAGGCCTATTCTCTAAGCTCTCATGAAATCGGGACGTGTTTATGGCTGAAAAGAAAAAAACCGTGAGAACCATAAATGGTAAAATACTAGTTGTATGACATGTGTTGTCTAGATGTACATTAAAGCTCGATGGTTCAAAGATATCAAATCTACCGATTAACCGAGTGCATCCGATACATGTTCACTACGGAAAGTTCAAAGGGAAACCCATTTATCCAGATGCAATTAGTCTTTACTTGATGATCACATACTTGTCCGTAAAACTTTTATGAAAAATAGTCATTCCCCATTCATGTGGGGGATTGTTGGGTTCATAGTAAATGAGAGGTGTTAATGAAAAATGGAGAAAACCAAGTGGAAGAGAAAAATTGAGATCACACCAATATGGAAAGTGTACTAAAAAATAGGAAACCTTACTAAATTCTCCCACATTGGTGGGAGAAAGAAGCTTTAAAGTGTTTATTTGTGAAAAATACTCCCACATGGATAAGTGAGGCAAGAAATAAGAGATGCCTCGCTCCGTCGTCGTCGTCGCTTGGCTCGACTTCGAATTTGGATTTGGATTTGTCAAATGATCGATAAATGAGATCTATCTTTTTTAAAAAATTTTATTTGATGATCCGAATTTACCAAAATGCAACAGTATTCTCCATTTATGCATGCATGCAGCAGCAGATGCAATGCTTCAGAAATTTCAAACCGATGCTTCTGTAATTTTGAACAGAACTGATGCTTCAAAATAGCTGCACTGTTTCGAACTGATGTGTTGTTTCAGAAGGATCCAATCCTTCAGCAAAAGGACACACTGATTCATGGAGAGAGATGACTATTCAGGAAAAGATGCAATCTTTGGATGAACAGACATGAATTTACATAACATGTGTAACCTTTGACATGAACCATTGCCTCTTTCAGAAGAGGCATGTTATGGCTTTAAAAACTTCCTTTTTCCACAGGTTTTGGTACGAAATTTCAGAATAAAAAATACTCTTCTTCTCTTTAAAAATTCTGTGTGGTCATTCAAACTGTTCAGTGTGTTCGACGAGTCCAAATATTTGAGGTACCGCTATATTTGGATTGAAGGTCATTTTATACTGGGAGGAAAAATTCCATAACCTCAGGTACAGTGAGGGGAATTGTTTCCTTAAGGAAACTCCGTGAATTTAGACGACTTGGCCTTATTCATTTCTGTTTCATCTATTTTTTGGAAAAAATAAAATAAAATACACCTCTTGAGAAGGTCATTTTGATCTTGTGTTGAAGGTATTTGATATACTTCATTGTGTTCTTGTTTATACTTAAACTCTAGTTGAAGTTGTTGTTCTGCATATACAGATTCCGTGTACCCGTAGAAGGAAATAACACTTGTTATCTAATTATTTGCTACTAGTTTTAGTTTCTTTTTATTGTCACCATAGTTAGCTTAGTCTTTGCTCTCGTATTTTTCTCCTCCTTTTTCTCTCTACTTATCTTTGATTTTTTTCCTTAGTTTTATCTTTTTAACTATCTTGAGACTTGTTACAATAATAGGCAGTTTTATCTTGACATCATATTACCAAATGCTTAAATAGTGAAAGCACTTTAGGCTACGAATGTAGTTATTGAAACAACAGTTGCCCTCGGTAAATAGCTTAGTAAAATATAGTAATTCATGAAATGTTCACAATTGCTAAAGTGTAATAGGTCCATGATACAAATTAAAAATTTAAACATTAACATAAACTCTGAATCCATCTATTCATAATAGTAAATCCATCTTTTAAAATTTTGAATTCGACCATAAATAAATGTAAGTATAATTGGCGATCCTTCACCATTATTGTATAATGAACACATATCATTAAGAGTTTAGAAAAAGGGAATATTAAGACAAAATATTATTGTCCATATGAGTCATGTCATATATATCCAGGTAACAGTAATAAAAAAAAGGATAAAACAATTTCCACATGGAAAGCATTTTTACAAGTTTGTTTACCAACTTAATTTGTACTCTTCTATTTCTTTTTCATTGGTTAAAATTAATAACTTGAACGTAGAATCTACTTATAAGGATTGTGATGGGCGGGAGGATAGTATAGATTGAATTCTGCCACTATAATGAAAAAAAATATTGAGTTTGAGTCTTTGTAAATAATAAAAATCTGTTAAAGCCTAACTTTTATATTTGTATCATGACCTATTACACTTTTGAAATTGTGAAAATTTCATGAATTACTATAGTTTACTAAGTTATTTACTAAGGACAACTATTGTATCAGTAACTACTATTCGTAGCAAAACATTAGTAGCCTAAAGTACTTCTGTTGTTTAAGCATTTGGTACTATTGAAAATCAATGTAAAGTTGTCTATTGTTGTGCAAGTCTCAAGAAAGTTAAGAAAGACGAAACTAAGGAGGAAAAATAGAAACACAAGTAGAGAGAAAAAGGAGAAAAACAACAAGAGCAAAGGATAAGCTAACTATGGTGACAATAAAAAGAAACTAAAACTAGTAGCAAACAACTAAATAACAAGTACTATTAATGGTGAACTAGTGATCGCCTTTATAAAATATTCATTAATATTCATAGCTAGAGAAAGAAGCTTTGACTACCTCTATGCCAACAATTACGGTAACAAAGGTATAACTTTTCTTCAAAATGACTAGATGTAAAGAACACATAAATTTTAACCATGATTACCTGTGTTATTGTTGTTGTTAGGAGCATGTATATGTTCACCAATAATTATAAACAAATATTAGGATTCATTTAATGTTAAATAAATTTAAACACATTTAAGATATGTTAATCATGTGTGTAGTTACTATCCTCAATTAAACATTAATTAGTTGAAAGGTGGTACGTGCGGTTACACTCATTGATTCACAATAATTAATTACACTTTAGTCATGTGTTTAATTACGATCCTAGTTAAACATAATTAGTTAAAAGGTCATATGTGTATTACTCTTTTTGATTTTCAACAATCAATTATATTTAGGTCATGCGTTCTATTACATCCTTTGAATAAATATGAATCAATAATCTTAAAAAATCTCTATGGATTACTCTCGTTGATTTTTCTTTAGTCCAATCAATTGTAAAAAGAGCTAGATCGGGTGCAAATCTATTTAAATTTAGTTATCGAGTGAAAAAATAATTTGAAGAAATAACTAATGCTAACAATAAAACATTGAAAAAATAATTATTTTTTCTTGATACCCATGTCATAAGTTAACAAGTAAAAATAAAACATCATTTTAAAAATAAGTTGCAAGTAAAAATGAAAGATGGAATAACTGTATGCTCAATCAAACTATATCATATAAATTAAGATGGAAGAAGCAGCTGACTAAGCACAAACAATATACAACTCTAAAAAACGTTCTCATCTCAAATAAGTTACACATGCCCCCACTATCTTTCCTCTTTAACATTTGCTACCTCCATTCGTACTCAATTTCACAATCGACATTTCCAAAGCTCTCAAAATTGCTGCCATAAATACTATCTTTTCATCTTCCCTCAAATTCCGCTTTCATTCTCGAACACAAGTACTGATGGTTAAATTTGTGTGTTCTTTATATTTAATCATTTTGAAGAACAGTTGTATCTTATTTTACCGTGATTGTTGGGATAGAGTTAGTCAAGACTTCTTTCTCTAGTTATGAATGTTGATAAATATTTTGTAAAGGTGATCACTAGTTCACCATCAATAGTACTTGTTATTTAGTTATTTGTTACTAGCTTTAGTTTCTTGTTATTGTCATCATTGCTAGTTTATCTTTTGCCCTTGTTGTTTTTCTCCTCGTTTTTCTCTCAACTCGTGTTTCTATTTTTTTTTCCCTTAGTTTTGTCTTTTTTAACTTTCTTGGAACTTGTACAACAACTGACAATTTTACCTTGATTTTCGTATTGCCAAATGCTTAAACAACGAAAGTATTTTAGGCTACGAATGTTTTACTATGAATAGTAGTTATTGAAACAATAGTTGCCCTTGGTAAATAGCTATGACGACCCTCCTGGTTGTTTGTGAAATTTTCTAATCTACTCTATTTTAGTGCTCTACGTAGTTTGTATACGTGGATTATGACTCACGGGATGAGTAGTACCAATTCGGGAGGTGTTCGGATGTTATTGAGTCATTAGTTGAATTATTAAGTTTTAATAAAGTTAAACCCAATCATGATCAATTTTTGAGCAAGACGACCTCGGGTTAGTATCGTAATATTTTTAATATGTTTGGAATATACTTTTTAGTCAATATAACTATTTGACTTATTTTCTCAAGATTCTGAATAATGTTTGAGGACCTATTGGGTATTTTAAATAATTAAGTTAATTAGTGACTTAGTGGGTCAAACTATAATTTTCTTATTTATTGATATCTATGTATAAGAATTGGATTAAGTGAAAAGGGTTTATTATATTTATATTATAATTATAATAATAATAATAACATTTAATATCTGGGGTAAAGAGAGAGGTGCACGAAAGTTGCAGGTTTCATCGCAGTTTGCAGAAGGAGCATCGATAGGTGAGTCAATTCCTAGTGCCTATGTACTGCTACGTCTTATTAATGATGTTAGGCATCAATTGAATTTTAAAGATAGTCATACGGTGGAAGTAAAATATGTTACTTATGGATTAACTTAAAATTGATCAATTGTTCTGTAATAGTTGTTCTAATCATTGGAAGTCGTGTAGAGTAAGGTTAATGCAATGATTGATCAATAGTTGGTCAATATTGGAATTTGCATAGATATAGATGACCAGTGTTGTATTCTTGAATAAATATTGCTTAATTATAGTGATTATAATATTATTTGTGAAGTATTTTAATAAAAAGAAAGAAAAAAGGCAATGGTTGGCCAAATCATGGGTTGATAACGATGAAGAGTGGTTTTTGTTTGTTACTGGTCAAGAAATAGTAAAGAAGATCGGATGGTTATTTTTTTTTATTAATTTGATTGTAAGTTTGAGGTTTTTACAGCAAAAATTTATAAAACGGATGTCCTTAGATTCATATTTTTACGGGGATTATATATTGAAACAGATTTTGAACGTTTCAAAAATTTGAGGAAGGGCAAGGTGCTTGCGGACTAATTATATTCGGATTCATTGGTTGAGGTAGGTTATGGTTTAATTGGAGTTTATACTCGACTTAATTGTGTGTATGCTCCTAAATTGGATACTTGTTGATTGGTATTCGTACATGCTTGAAATTGTTGATGTTTAGATTGGTAATGCATGTATAAATAATTATTGAAAATTTACTTGATGGAATTGTCTTATGTCTTTAAGTGTACTTGTAAACTTGGTACATTGTATTGTATGTTGTGAGGTTGTATAAATTGATATTGAGAATACATGTTTATATTTATGTTGGATCGGGTACCACGCCGGTACGTTTATATTTATGTTGGATCGGGTACGATGCCATTATATTTATATTTATGTTGGATCAGGTACCACACCGGTACATTTATATTTATGTTGGATCGGGTATCACGCTGGTACATTTATATTTATGTTGGATCGGGTACCACGCTGGTACGGTACATGAACACAGATTGTTCCATACAGGTCATGACTATTTGGGCGAAAATAAGTCTCATAGCATGTGTGTACATACTTGTGTTGATTTGGTGGATGTTTACAGTATGGTTGATCCTCTTGATAGTTATGTGGCTTGTTTGTAAGCACTGTTGACCTGCTATTGCTGTATTGTTGATTCATTGAGAAATTGTTATGTGATGATGCCTGTCTACTTGTTATTTGATTTATGTTGTGTACATGTTATTAAGTTGAGTTGGCCTATGATATCTACCAGTACATAGTGATTTGTACTGATACTACCTTGTACTCTTCTTTTGTTGAGTGCAGAAATTGTTCTAGAGGCTCATACATGATCTCACCTCTAAAGTTTGATAACAGATCTTGATCCAAGGGTGAGCACTCCATGTCCAGGCTTCCATGAGTCATCTTAGTTGTTCTTGTTCATCTTTCGGGCAATAAAACATTCTTTATTTACTTTATTTTGGGATATATCTTTAGACATGATCTTTGTTAGTAGTTCTTGTACGATGAATTTCAGGTCTTGGAAATTTCAGTTAGTAGATAGTTTGGTTTTTGCGCTACTGATGATTAACTCCAGATTATTATTGTTAAGATGGTTTTATGAAACTATCATTTTAATAATGACTAAGTGATTGGGTAATGGTTCTCCCGCAGAAAGGTTAGTGTGGGTGCCACTCATTGCCATTTGGGTTAGGACAAAGTTGGTATCAGAGTTCTAGGTTCGTCGATCTCGTCGTACAAGAATATATCTAGTAGAGTCTTGCGGAACGGTACTGAGACGTTTGTACTTTTCTTCAAGAGGCTATAGGACATTAAAAAAATTTAAATTCTTCTTTCCCACATGTTGTTACTTGAATTGAATTGGTATTTGACGATTCCAATTGGTATCTGTTAATAAGAGCAATGTCAAGTAGAGCTCCATAGATTGGTGTGTAGGGCCCCACATCCAATCTTCGTAAGGCTATGAGGCATTTATAAGTCATTTTTCTTTCTTTCTTTCCACCGTGCCGTTCTAATCTTGGACTACTAGATTGAATCCAATTGTTATCTAGATAATTTTAATTGGTATCTGTGAATAAGGTCTAAAAGTTATTATTAATAGGTAAAGACTTGTGAAAGTTGTGAACTTATTGATTGCTTGTGTTTGATATTTGGCTAAACTTGTGTTGCTAGATTTCTGTCATTATTGTGAATTGTTTTTGTTAAGTGATAAAAATTGACTAAGTTATTTTTGTTGATAAATGTGGTATAGACTGGGTATATCTTACCCGCCCAGACCCCACTTTGTGGGAATACACTGGGTTTGTTGTTGTTATTGTCTTCCACATTGAATGTCTTCTTTTACACACCATTGATTTTTTAATAATTAAGTAAAGATTTAAAGAATGGGAGACTTGAAGAGATACTCCATTGATAATCATTGAACAAACTTCGAAGTTTAACTTCAAATTGCTGGGGTTTAAAATTGTTAATTTTTAGTGAGTGTTGTTTTAAATATTGGGTGTATCATGAAAAATTCATATCTATAATCTGAGAATATTTTAAAGAAAAAATCAAGGTTGCGGATTTGTAATTGAAGTTGTCCAATTCGACTGCATGACCAATCAATATGTATTTAAAATACATAATTGTATTGCATGACCAATAAATATGTATTTAAAACACATACTTGTATTCATGTATTCAAAAATCACGACGTCGACGGCGATGTTATGACATGATGAGGTAATGTTATGAAATAACACAACCACAGTGAATGAAGAAGACAGAACTCAACCCTCCTAATCCTTTGTTTTCCTCGCCCCTGTTTTTAACCCCTTAACAAAAAATCTACTTTAAATGTGCATATCTAATTTTTTTTTAAAGTAAGAATCTAGCAGTTTTCAAAGTTGTATCTCAATTGCTTTTATTGTATCTGAAAGAGTGTTTGGGTTGTATTAGTGTATTTAACAAAATCGGAAAAATGTATACAACAAAATTAAGTGTGTTGTAAATTCCTCCATTTAAGTATCGTACCCAAATACTTTTTTGGTTATATCAGTGTATCTAGTAAAAGTAAGAGACGTGCCTAATAAAATTGAGTAATTGGTTAATTCATTCAAAATTTATGGAGCATCTAACATACAATGTGAATTTCAAAACTATTAGACCCTCTAATTTATGTGATGTAATATAGCTTGGCATGAATTTCTTTCTTTTTTCAAAAAAAAATAAAAATTATGATTTAAAATAAGTCATAGATATTTGTGTTGCTATAAATCATCCCCTTAAAAATCAAATCAGTCTTTTAAAATTAAATAATTACAACTAAATATAAAATTATTTTTGTGTGTGTGAAAAAAGCAACAAAAAAGAGTGTTATCATGAGAGCATATTGAAAGAGGAGCCTTGGAGTAATTGGTAAGTTGTTGTCATGTGACTTTCAGGTCACGTATTCAAGCCTTGAAAACAGTCTCTGGCAGAAATGCAAGGTAAGACTGCGTACGATATACCCTTGTGGTGGGACCCTTTCCCAAACCCTACACATAGCTAAAGCTTTAGTGCACCGAATTATCCTTTTTTTAATCATAAGAGTATAGTATTCAGTATGGACGAAAAACATCTAAAGAGAGTAAGGGTTAGTTCACCTTTAGAGATCACACACTGATCAAGCAAACAACGCCTACATTATCAAAAGTATGCTATTCGCACAAAATAAAACAAGCTGACTAAGCACAAACGAAGTACACCTCTAAAATATTCTCAAAGGTCCAATAAAAATTCTCCATAACTACTCCTCTCAATAAAGCATCAACAATGAAGCTTAAACATTGTCCAAGTTCAACTACGTCGTCTCATGATGCCAAATTATTTGTCCATTAAACTCTCTGTATTCGTACTGGTTTTGCATTCTATGATCCGTCTCAATATGACACACTTTTATTTTTAATCAATTTTTATAAAGAATGACATATTTCTATATCTAGTAATATTATAAATTTTAAAATGCAATTTCATTCATTCTTGAACCGAAACTCATATCATCAATCACCAGATTTGAACCAAAATTCATATCATTAATATCATCATCAATCACGTGATTTGAACCGAAACTCGTATCATCAATATTATCATCAATTGCCTATTCATTCAATATCAGAGATATTTGTGTATGTATGTGTATATAATTATACGGCTAGAACTGTGGCTAAAAGTTTGTAAATCCATTGCCTGGGGTAAAATCCAGGACTAAATCATCATAAAAGTGTAGAAAGGGTCGAAATCTCTCTCAATCGGGGTAAATAGTAATAGTAAAATCGTGGACCAAAATTTATCTCGGTCAAATCTCTAAGATCATCATTATTAGTCTCGAAGGCTCATAAGTTATTCATTAAGATGGTACGATTTCCATTATGAAGAAATTCATTTTAAAAGTGAAAATGGCAATAAATTCCTTTTTATAAAAAGAGTAATAAAATCATATTTTAGTTGGAATCGTACCGTTTATCGTCTAAGTGATCATGGTTGTACCAAATCTATGCATGCCATCACCAGTATTCAAACAATACGATTATAAGCATCAATATGTCTATAAACTAGGACCATTTTCTTTTCAAGAATAGAATACATTCCAATACCCAACCAATATCATAATCATGGTCTCGGACCCAATATATATAACTGGCATAGCCATAATATCATAATCATAGGGAAAGACCATTACAATCCACCAAGTAACGTATTAAACATCATACTAAGGGTTCGTTAACCTCAACTGAGTCTAATCATGCTAAAATCCATAAATAAGTCTACAAAAGCTAACACGGGTCCTGGTCTAGGGTGCGCCGGAGTAGCACCCTTTTAATCCCCAAAATCTATTTTAGACAAGCTTCTATCTCGGGTTAGGCTAAGGTATCTAAGTTCACTTCTAGATATTGAATAAGCCATAAATATCCCTAAGATAGTAGCTCTTCCCCATCACGAGTAACTAAGTTAATCCCACCTAGAAGAATAGAAACTAAGGCGATTTCCCCTAACTTATGCTAATAAGACCCATTCAACCCTAACATGAGTGATTAAGTCAATTCACCTAGCTTAAGCAACTAAGATATTTCTATTCCAAACATGAGCCACAAAGTCAAATTCACCTAAGACATGAGTAACTAAGCTAATTACTCTTAATTTACGATTTCATGATAGTCATAACGGTCTAAATAAGACCAATCATACTAATCATGCTTTTAATACCTAAATCACATTTCATATTTAGAATAATATCATAACTATACTAAGATTTATCTCTATCTATAAAGAAGTTAATAGGATTAAAGAAGTATAATAAGTATTTCAACCTAAGTGTCAAATACCCTTTTAGCCCCCAAAATAAAATTTACTAAGTCACGGTGTTGTACCCATAATCACATCTCAACATCCCTATTTAACACGCAATAGATATAATACATCATCTCATGAATAAGAGTAGACATAAGCCTATCTCAAAGATGAACTGCAACCATTGAATCGTCCGTCTTCATTCCACGATTTTGAAATGCTGTCATACTATAAAAATAGTAATCTACATGTTGTTAGGAGTAAAACGAGACCTATATTTCTATATTAAGGGTCGGGTCAAAAATCAAGAATGGACCCATAGATCCCGCAAATGGAATTCAAAATTAAACCCATCACGAGGTCCCTCGTAGGACAAGAAAGTTGTGCTCAAAAGTTGAGCATAAACGGAGCACAGTTCGGATCTCAAATCCACCCTCAAAGTTTGGGAATTCAAGTCCTAATTTAAAAGAATTTTACCAAGAAATAAGATGAAAATTGAAGAAAAAATCAATGAAAAATGACCAAGAAGGGTCAAGTTAGCTTACCTTAACATATGTGGATGTTTTTCCATTTTTTTTCTCTTTTTGAGCTCCCAATTTGGTATAAAAATGGTAGAACAAGTGATAAAAAATCCGATGGAGAAAAAGAGGGTTAAATAGTAAATAGTGCCAGGTCTCGCTTAAGTAATCACCCTGTCGCTTAGGCGACACTGATATCGCTTAAGTGATATGGCTTCGGGGTCGGGTATCGCTTAAGCAATCTCCAAGCCATTTAGGCAATACCCGCTTAAGCGAGTTTGGTCTTAAGCGACAATATGTCACGTATGAGGAGCCCATTTAAGCGACACTATTTTTGTTTAAGCGGTTTCATCAGTAACCTGATGCACCTGATTTTTCTAAGTTCAGAATGACTTCGATCAGGTGCTCGAGATTCGTTCGGAACCTCGTACGCACAAACAAAATATGCTACCACACCAAATTCGATATTTTGGACTAAATGGAGCCTTCAAAACTTTCATCTGAGGTTATTTTGATTAAGGTTGGGGCCTAAACCTATAGTTCCAACTTTCACATAATCTGCCAAATAGCCCAAAATGAGTCCGAAAGCCTCGGGACCTGAATCAAGGGTCCGCCTAGCCTAAAATCAATGTTCCAAAGATGATGAAGTTGTTGGAATTGTCATCCAAGCTCATATAATAGGAGTTTTGGTCTAAGACCAAATCCTAAACAATAAAGCTCTAAAATAAGGAAATGAGCCTAAAATTCAAACGAACTGTCTAATAATCAAACCGACAATTTTGGTAAGCCATAAATGACCTCTAACTGCTGGAAAAGACTCAAAATGCCACAAATACATGTAAATCAAGGAAATAACTTTGAGGATCATTACAATATCCACTACTAAAAAGACTTTTATCCATAAAAGCTAATGGATAAAAGGATCACGAAAGCTCAAAAGGACGAGATACTATGTACGTATGCTCCGAGCATGGCTTTCCAAATAAACTCCAAGAAGAAACGACACTTCCAAGGAATTTTTCCATAGATATACCTTTTCCAACAAACTTTTGTACATTACTCTCAAGCATCCAAAACTCAACCTCAACCACCAACTGGTCTCCAACTAAATCTAGGAAGGTTGATGCATGCAAATTCAAACAACGACATACTGATACCACATTGATATAAGCACAAACAACCAAGCCAAAGGCAAACCAAGGCATGAGTCAAGAAACCAAATCCAAATCCATATATAACCTTCTTTTTTCCTTTTTACACCTGCTAACTCTCCAAACCAAGCAGAAAGTCACCTAAGTCCTGCTTACACAATCTCATCATACTAACCTAAAAAAACTGAAGCTGATCCATCAAAAATACATATTGGCAAGCATGAAAATACACTCATAAGGCACTACCTGGGCACACAAATGGACACAACCAAGGGTTGCAATCTATGCTAATGCTACAATTAGTTTGGATGACCATCGAAACTGGAAACCAGGAGCCCGAAGCTCAACTACCCACCACTGAACAATCTATTCTAGGACGTCCCATCAATCTAGAATGAAGGCATGAGGAATCCAACTCAAGCATACTACTTCCCTGGAGTAGATCATCCAAAATCCTAGTGAAAGGTAAACTCAAGATCAAAGCTGAAGAAACCAACACCATGCCAATTGAAATACCATATGAACACCTATCAACCATAGTCCACTTGAACTAAAGAAGATCAAACAGGTAACCAAAAAGTATGCTTAACCAGCCTATAGATGAAATCCCAACTGAGATAAATTTGAAACAAAGGCTGCACCCAAGCTCTATGATTCCCAACTAAATTCTCAACACCAAGGATAAACCGATCGATCTCAACATATCCAAACCAAACCTAAAAATGGGTAAGAATCTCTACTTGTAGACAGGTAATTTTGTCCCGTCGATAATATTTTTTATTCAGATATCACAATTTAACCCTATTTTCTTATAATTTTTCCCAAGAAAATAAATAACCACCTCTTTCACTTATTTATTTATTTATTTATTTTTGTTTTCATCCCTAACAAACTTTGTCTCATTCTAATATTCCAACAATCCACCTAATCACAAATGGACACCTAACCCCTACCCTTCTTACCGTAGCTCACCACCCCTACCCCTACCCTTTAACCCCATGTTTTCTTTCCCATGAAGAAAAGGGGAGGGAATACATATATACGCTTCATACCAAAGGGACCCAGGGAATAAAATTCACAACAACCTCACTTGTGGACCCCAAAACAAATTTCATTCTCCATTTTCATTTGGAATAAGATATACACGAGAACCTTCCAGAGATTGGGACCCATTACTCATACCCATACACAAAACACAACAACCTTTTCATATATATATATTCACTCACATTCACTGTAGAAGGGGGGGATTTTCTTTTTCCTCAAGAACATACACTATTCAGGCTTCTTCTCCATTTTTCTATCACATACACCTACTAACACATACCCACTTCATCATCAACACTATCTCACACACACACCACCAAAAAAGACCATCACACCCATATAGAAATTAGAGAGAGATCGAGAAATGAGGGAAAATAGAGAGAGTGAGATAGATCGGGAGAGAGGCACGACAAGGGTGATGTTATTTCGGTGAAAACCTCACCAGAATTGTCACCAAAAAAGTACTTCCATCCACCCTCTTTCCTTACACATCGTCGAAAAAGCACTGCCAGCCACCCTCTTTCCTTACATGTCGCAAAAAATACAAATTAATAGGAAAATCCTCATCAAAATCAGTCTATTTTGGATCGATTTTTGTGATATATTCACATCCTGCTAGTTTGTTCTGTTGTTGTTTTATTTGGTCTCATCGGTCATCAGTCTTCGCTACTGATTTGAGAATTCGAATCCCGTTCGTTTTGATTTTCTTCTTCGCGATCAATTTCTGGGTTTTAAATTTTGATACTGAGTTTGGAGTTGGATTTCATCACTGTAGAGGTTCTCTATTCGGGTTGTTACCGAGGTTTTGGTTTGAGGTTCCGTTGCGGGTTTCATGTCATTTTATCGAATGATATTTGAAAGCGATATTGAGGTCCAATTCTTTCCTCTCTTTTAATTCTTATGTGATTGTTGAACGTGATTTGGCATGAGAATTGTTGGTGACATTTGTGTGTTAGATTGGTTAATATTTATTTGTTCTGATTCGGTGTTTGATTTTCTTGATTATGGATTGATTATGGGGGTCGTGTGATGAAATAATATCTGATTAAGGATTAAAATTGGTTATTTGGGGAATGGTATTAAGAAGTTGATAAAATAGTGAAATTAGATTAACTTTTGTTTATTGTTGTTGTTTTCAGAATGAGCTTGAATATTATCGAAACGTGATACAATCATGATGTGTTGAAATAGATAGGCAAATGTAGGTGCGGGTAGGTGAATTTTAGGATTGGTGAATTGTTGAAAGTGTGAATATTTGTTAAATGGTCCTTTCTGTTTCAAGCGCATAAAATTGAGAAAATGTATTTATTTTATCAGGGAATGCCCCAAAGTCTGATGTATCTATTCACCGTGGAATGCCTCGAGGTATATTGTATTTGAAGGACATTCGCGATGAAGGCCCGAGGCATCGGGTGAAGTATTGGAGTTTAATCTAGGATTAGTTTAGAATATGATTTACATTTTTGTATTTTTCTATTTGTGAGGACTGAAAAACTCAGACTGGACATTATTTTGGTTTTTGAACTTTGTTTTGATTTGTTTATTGCTTGTTTTGTGTGTTTATGTATTTTATACATTCTATATTATCAAATTAGCCAATACTCTCCACCAAGTGACCGTGGTCAAACCACGGGATTGAGGGGTGCCTAACACCTTCCCCTAGTCAACAGAATTCTTTATACATTTTATTCGAAATCTTTGTTCGCAAATCAATTTTTAAAGAGTCAAATTATTTTGAAATAGATTTTCCAAAGATGACTTGGCACACCGGATTATGTCAAGTGGCGACTCTGAGTTTAAATGTAAAAAGTCATTTTCAAAAAAAAAATTTCTTCATTTTTGTCACTTAATATTAAAACCCTTTCAAAACCGTAAAATAATTTTTTTTGGAGTTAAAAAAGGGGTGTGACAGCTCTGGCGACTCTGTTGGGGACCATTTCAGAATTCGAGCTTATTTTGAATTTGTATCATCTTAGTTTGGCACTATAGGTGTATGGACATTTTATTTGTTTTATTTTATGTTATTGTATTATCGCTGTTGAGTGCCTACGTGCTCTTTGTTTATAGTTTTTATCTTATTTGTTATCGCTTTATATCTGGCGTCATGTGCATAACCCGAGTCATTCTTTCTGCAATAAGTCCGTAGTACACGTGTTGTACACAACCTCTAGTTGAGTCACCCCTATTTTAGGGGGGAGCTGTCGGTGTTATGGAGTAGGTGAAAAGCAAAGCAGCCACTATCGACCATACGCTCCCCCAAACAGCCTTGTTAGTGAACCCCAACGTAGGTCATCCTTTAGGTCATGCTTATGTGCATCATACTGAAGACCTAGTGGGGCCCACTTGGTCCTTTGTAGGAAACTCACCTCTAAAGCATCCCTATGTGTTAAATATTGCATTTTTGAGGGTAACGTGGTCATTTAACAGAATGAATTGGAGAAAATTTGTGTTAGAAGTAAGGTGAAAAAAAAAAGAAAAGAAAAGTGAGTCGAAAAGAAAAATAAAAAAAGAGTTTCATAGTTTTAGAGTTCTTTATGGCTTTTATTTTTCACAATTCAAAAATTCAAAAAGATTTTTTATTTTCTGCACTCATTTGTTCAAAAACCAAAATATAAAAAAAAAATTCACTTTGTCTCCTTTAGCATGCATTCATAATTTGAAATTTTCAAGAAAAGTTTTTTTTTAGTAGTTTTTATAAAAGAAAATGCAAAAAATGGTAGAAATTTGTATATTTCATTGTAATGAAAATAAAAAAAAGATTTTTTCTTTTATTATTGTTGGTGTCATTTTTATTTGAAGTGTCAAGTTCAAAACTCCAAAAAACATTTTATTGACATTTTTCATCGTTAGTCTTTGGTCGTGTCTCTCAAGTTTGGTGTGGTTTGTTAATTAATCCTTAATTGTCCAATCTGGACGAACTACGCACCCTTGATTCTCTTATCTCAGGAGTGAGATACGTAGGCAACCTATTGTTGGATTCGGGAATCTTATTTCAAAAATTTAAAAAAAGATTTTCTTCACTCTTCATTTAGAGTAGGTGTTTCATGTACATCTTTAAAAGAAAACAACAAAAAAATATTTCCCTTTAATAGGTTCAGATTTCATTTTCATATGAAATTCAAAATCAAAAATTCAAAAATATTTTTTTAGGTAATCATAGATTTCATTTTTTACATAAATCTGAAAAATTCAAAAATATTTTCTTCACTCTTCACTTAGAGTAGGTGTTTCATATACATCTCTAAAATAAAACTACAAAAAGATTTTTCTTTAATAGTTTCAAGTTTCATTTTCCTATGAAATTCAAAATCGAAAACCCCAAAAGATTTTTATTTGGTAATCATAGGTTTCATTTTGTATAGGGATGTTAAGCCTAAAAAATGCAAAAAAAGATTTTTGTCAATTTTTTTGGTAATTTGTTATTTTCTTTTCTTCTTAAAGTTTCAAAAAGAATAAAAAAGAAAGAAAACAAAGAGTTCAATTGGCCGTTTTGGCATGACTTCACGAACTGCGCACACCTGATTCTCCTCTCTCGGGGGTGAGATATGTAGGCTCCCTTCTTGGGTTTGGTGATCTTTTCAAGAAAAAAAAAGGAGAGAGGGGTTTTGAAAAATGCTGAACTCTAACATATTTGTTGTCTCTTGTTCAGTTAGTTTAAGGTGGTTAGTTTGTGGCTTCCTAGCTGGTCCTCCATATCACACCAAATCCAAGGAGGGGTTAGTTATGTCCAACAAGAATAATAGAAAGTGGCATCATGAATGAAACAAAGGGTCAGGAAATTCAGAGTTTAAAGGTAGAGAATTTGAGACTGAGACAACAAGTGATGGAAATGTACCGAGCTTGGGCCAGTGGGCTGCTTCCATCTCTGTTCCCCACTTTTCACCCTGCAAATATCTTGAGTCTTCCACCAAAATCGCAAAGTCAGTTTCCGTCTTCTTATCCACAATGGCATGCACCTGTCCCTCAACATCGTCCTCGACCCCCATGAATTTGCCAAGGAACCTCTAAATCAAAGTTTCATCCGAGGCCAGAGTTCGCAAAGAGGAGGAAGGAAAAGGATAATTTCACTCCTATTGGGGAGTCCTATGCTAGTTTCTTCCAGAGATTGAGACAGAGGGGCATGATTATTCCTCTCCTTGGGTATACACCTGACCCACATTCAAGAAATTTTGATCCTAATGTACGATATGCATATCATTCGAATGTTCAGGGTCATAGTACTGAAGATTATCGTACTTTGAAAAGAGAAATAGAAAAGATAATTCAAGATAAATTGATTGGGGTGCAAAATATTGGCCCTTCGACCATCCCACAGAGTTCTTCACCAGCACGTGGTACTGCATAATATGTGGGAGGCAATGAGTTAAGCATGGGGATCTAGAACTTATTTGTTAAAGAAAATATGTCTAACAGTGGTGGGAGCTCTAGTCATGCTGATATGCAAACCAGTGGCTAATATGTCAGGCTGAGCAATTGAGAAGTCACCCCTCTCCTTACTAGGAAGAGCTCTGATAGTTTTTTTTTCTATTTTTTGAATTATTTTAGGATTGTAGTTCGGGATCTATATTGTTTTTTCCCTTTGTCGTTTATGTTCAAACCTTTTTATCTTTTGTTTCAAATATGTGTTGTTTGTTTTTTTTATTTATACAGTACATTTTATGTTGATTTTAGTGATATAATACGCCTTCAGAATTTTTAGTCAGATTTTAAAATCCAGCTTAATCATGAAGCATTGAATCAGAGAGTTAAAGGTAGGAAAAGAGAGCATATGTGAAAATAGATAGAGTGCTGGGGCATTTGGTGATCAAGTTGAAGCCTTCTTTGAAAATTAAGGCAATTATTTTGAGAATCGTGAGAATAACTTGGTCAGCATTTGAAAGACATGTCTCAATTAGGTCAAATAGTGGATGTGTCATCCTATATCAAAAGGAATAGAAAAATTATCTCCACGAAAGCATGAGCAATGTACAACAAAGTGGAGTTGTATGCTGGGCAAGTGTAGAAAAAGAAGTAGCACACATGCTCGGGGCAAGTTAGTGTTGTAAAACATTTCATAAGTGATCTTGATCGTGCACTTTTGCATTGCATGCTATGTACTAGCATTTTCAAGAATTGGTATGACGAAGGCATTTCATTCTTCTATCCAAACATTGTGTCATCCTTTGTTTACCCCATTTGGGCTTTAGTGTTAATTTCTTTCATACCCCTCTTTTGGAATCAAGATAGAGTCAACAAAATTCAAAAAATGTGTTGAAAAAAAAAAGAAAAGATGAGTGTCAAAAAATTAAAGTCAGAAAAGTCCCAAAGAGAAAAATAGTCGACAAAAGAAAAAAATAGAATCAAGTGAAAGAACAAGCTGCCAGAACTAAGTGTGACCTGATTCTCCTCTCTCGGAGGTGATATACATAGGCTTCCCTACTCTAGGCTCGGTCCAACCAAATAAAAAGTTTAGTGTCACCCAGTCAAAAGAAACTGGGGCATGATTTAATCCTCATTGTTTGAGTCGATTCCAAAAGTTGTAAGTCCTATCCCACTTAAGGTGTTGTTTGGGCCTCATGCTATCTTTTCTTTCTAACCCTATCCTAAAGCAAAGTTACAACCAAAGAAAGACCTTCAGATCAATATTTGAGAATGTTAAGGCTAAGCATGCAATGGATATTATGATGCATTTTGGGAACTACTTGTCTTCCTCATCATAAGGAATCAGGAGAGAAATGAAAATGAGAGAGTCTTATAGGTGAAAACCCTCACGGGCACCGTAAGATGATGGTAAGTTGAGAGAGATAGAAATGAGAGAGTCTTATCATTGAAAACTCTCATGGGAACCATAAGACTACTATGAGTGAAAAACCCTTACGGATACCATAAGGCAACAGTGAGCTGAGGAAAAGAAAATGAGAGAAGCTTATTGGCGAAAACCCTTCAAGGTTGACTAGCCGAATGGTGTCTTGAATGCAATTGACCTAAGAAAGTAACTCAGTTTCAAGGACGATAACTCAACAACAATTGGTGAAAGTTTGAATAAAAAGATCAAGCTGCTTAATCCAAAATGCATGGCATAATCATTAGTGTTAACTGTTATTTTTAGATGAATTTTTTGTTTCTTTATTTTAAAAGGGGAAATTTATTGTCTTTTCTTTATTCTCTTTATTTTAATTTTTTTCTTTCTTGAGTCAGTTATCACAACAAAAATTGTCATTCTTTTTTTTTTGATTTCTTGCCTTTGAGTCAAGTCCATGTCAAAGCAAGTGAGAAAAGATTTCAAAACTGGCTACCAGCTTCTTTAATTGCACAAAGCAAGACAAAAGCTAGCACATGAAAGAGACATGTTTGTGAGCCAAAAAAGGGCATGCAGAAATTTTTGTCAACAGAGAAGTCGGGGAACTCATGGAAATACCAAGGTTCAAAGGGTTTATTTGAGAAACACGACAAAGCAGAAATACTGTGTTTGTTTCAAAGTCACTCTTAATAAGCTGAGTTTGGGTCAATGATACAGCAAGTCAATCAAATATGGTAATGGTTGGAAGCAAAACTAAATGTGACGGGGGCAGGAGCAATTTCCTCAAAAGCCAAAGCCACAAACCAGCCACCATGTTTTAAACTCACAAGTTTTCTTTGATGAAACAGGTAACATATTACCTTCAAAGCAAGGACTTCAGAACATAAACATCTAGGGCTGCAATGCCTCACTTTACAAATGTAGGAAGCAATATTGCTGCACAGGTTTGATAATAAAATCATGGTAAAATTTATCATCCTATATCCCTCGGAGACACACTTGTCCAGGGATTTCAGTTTTTATTTGCTAGGTGATAAACTTCTTAAATTGAACCTTCACTTCTAGAAGATGTACCTTTTAGTCGAGTCATTCCTTTTGATTCCTGTAAGACGTACCTTTTAGTTGAGTCATCCCCTTTGATTCCTAGAAGATGTACCTTTTAGTCGAGTCATTCCTTTTGATTCCTGTAAGACGTACCTTTTAGTCGAGTCATCCCCTTTGATTCCTATAAGATGTACCTTTTAGTCGAGTTATTCCCTTTGACCCCTAGAAGACTTACCTTTTAGTCGAGTCATACCCTTTGATTCCTATAAGACGTACCTTTTAGTCAAGTCATTCCCCTTGATTACTATAAGACGTACCTTTTAGTTGAGTTATTCCCTTTGACCCCTAGAAGACATACCTTTTAGTCGAGTCATTCCCATTGATTCCAATAAGACGTACCTTTTAGTCGAGTCATTTCCTTTGATTCCTATAAGACGTACCTTTTAGTCAAATCATTCCCTTTGATTCCTATAAGACGTACCTTTTAGTCGAGTCATCCCCTTTGTTTCCTATAAGACGTACCTTTTAGTTGAGTAAATTCCTTTGATTCCTATCAGACGTACCCTATAGTCGAGTCATTCTCCTTGATTCCTATAATGATATGACTTTCACAAAAGTCCTTTGATGATAAACTGGGGAAAAATTTAATTCTTGTTTTTGAAACTTTACTTTTCTGGCAAACAAAATTTCTCTTTATAATATTTTTTTTGTTTGGGATAATCTTCTTTCCAGTTTTGATGTGATTTCAGAAGTCTTCCCGAAGCACAGGGCGAATAAATGGAAAACCAAGCAACAATATGAATAAATTAAAAGTCAAACAGATTGAAAAATAGCAAGTCAGGAGCCCGCCTGCAGAATAAGGTGAAGAAATTGAAAAACATAGTAACAAGTTGGTGAAATAGCAAGTAACAAGTTGGTGAAATAGCAAGTCAGGAACCCGCCTGGAGAACAGGGTGTAGAAATTGAAAGGAAAGCAACAAGTCGAGGAAATTACAAGTCAGGAGCCCGCCTGAAGAACAGGGTGAAGAAATTGTAAGTCAGGAGCCCACCTGAAGAACAGGGTGATGAAATAGCAAATCAAGAGCCAAAAGAATCTGTATAGATAGGATTTCTGTAATTTCATTTATGTTTTAACTTGTAATTTTTATTTTTGATGTAATGACAGAGCCGCGTACCGGAACTTCGACGGGACCTCACTCGACTCTCTAACTCGGTTGTCCTTCTTTCTTCTGTTTCTTTCTTTGAATAATGGTTGGGACAAAATCCCGACTCGTTGTCTACTTCTTTGTATGAAAACACTAGGTGTTTATATTCAAAGGGGGCATGATGTAGACACGTAATTTTGTCCCGTTGATAATATTTTTTATTCCGATATCACAATTTAACCCCATTTTTTATAATTTTTCCCAAGAAAATAAATAACCACCTCTTTCACTTATTTATTTATTTATTTATTTTTGTTTTCATCCCTAACAAACTTTGTCTCATTCTAATATTCCAACAACCCACCTAATCACAAATGGACACCTAACCCCTACCCCTCTTACCTTAACTCACCACCCCTACCCCTACCCTTTAACCCCACGTTTTCTTTCCCACGAAGAAAGGGGGAGGGAATACATATATACGCTTCATACCAAAGGTACCCAGGGAATAAAATTCACAACAACCTCACTCGTGGGCCCCACAACAAATTTCATTCTACGTTTCCATTTGGAATAGGATATACACGAGAACCTTCCAGATATTGGGACCCATTGCCCTTACCCATACACAAACAAAACAACCTTTTCATATATATATTCACTCACATTTACTGTAGAAGGGGGGGATTTTCTTCTTCTTCAAGAACATACACTATTCAGGTTTCTTCTCCATTTTTCTATTACATACACACACTAACACACACCCACTTCATCATCAACACTATGTCACACACACACCACCAGAAAACACCATCGCACCCACATAGAAATTAGAGAGAGATCGAGAAACGAGGGAAAATAAAGAGAGTGAGACAGATCGGGAGAGAGGAACGGCAAGGGTAAGGTTATTCCGGTGAAAACCTCACCAAAATTGTTATTGGAAAAGAACTGCCAGCCACCCTCCTTCCTTACACGTCGTCGAAAAACACAAATTAATAGCCAAAGCCACATCGAAATTAGTCTATTTTGGATCAATTTTTGCGATATGTTCACATCCTGCTGGTTTTTTTTGTTGTTGTTTTGTTTGGTCTCATCGGTCATCAGTCTTCGCTACTGATTTGAGAATTCGAATCCCGTTCGTTTCTATTTTCTTCATCGCGATCAATTTTTTGGTTTTAAATTTTGATACTGAGTTTGGAGTTGGATTTTATCGCTGTGGAGGTTCTCTATTCGGGTTGTTATTGAGGTTTTGGTTTGAGGTTCCGATGCGGGTTTCATCTTATTTTATCGAATGATATTTGAAAGCGATATTGAGGTCCAATTCTTTCCTCTCTTTTAATTCTTATGCGATTGTTGAACGTGATTAGGCATGTGAATTGTTGGTGACGTTTGAGTGTTAGATTGGTTAATATTTGTTTGTTCTCATTCGGTGTTTGATTTCCTTGATTATGGATTGATTATGGCGGTCGTGTGATGAAATAATATCTGATTAAGGAATAAAATTGGTTATTTGGGGAATGGGTTTGAGAAGTTTATAAAATAGTGAAATTAGATTAACTTTTGTTTATTGTTGTTGTTTTCGGAATGAGCTTGAATATTATCGAAACGTGATACAATCATAATGTGTTGAAATAGATAGGAAAATGTAGGTGCGGGTAGGCGAATTTTAGGATTGGTGACTTGTTGAAAGTGTGAATATTTGTTGAATGGTCCTTTCTATTTCAAGCGCATAAAATTGAGAAAATATATTCATTTTATCGGGGAATGCCCCGAAGTCTAATGTCTCTATTCACCGGGGAATGCCCCAAGGTATCTTGTATTCGGAGGACGTTCGCGATGAAGGCCCGAGGCATCGGGTGAAGCATTGGAGTTTAATCTAGGATTAGTTTAGAATATGTTTACATTTTTGTATTTTTCTATTTTTGGGGACTGTATAACTCAGACTGAACATTATTTTGGTTTTTGAACTTTGTTTTGATTTGTTCGTTGCTTGTTTTGTGTGTCTATGTGTTTTATACATTTTATATTGTCAAATTAGCCGATATGCTCCACTAAGCGATCGTGGTCAAACCACGGGTTTGAGGGGTGCCTAACACCTTCCCCTCGGTCAACAAAATTCCTTATTCGGAATCTCATTTCACAAACCAGTTTTTAAAGAGTCAAATCATTTTGAAATGGATTTTCCAAAGGTGACTTGGCACACCGGATTGTGCCAAGTGGCGACTCTGAGTTTAAATGTAAAAAGTCCTTTTCGAAACAAATTTTTCTTCATTTTTGTCCCTTAATAATAAAAACTCTTTCAAAACTGTAAAATAAATTTTTTTGGAGTTAAAAAAAGGGCGTGACACTACTCCAAATCTTTCAAAACATCCAAATCGCCATTAAAAGGAGTCAAATCCGAAACTGAGCCAACAAGCCTGAAGTAAGGCCAAATACTCAAATCTACCTTACTATTAGAATCAAACTATCCTTACTGAACAACTCAAGCCAAAATTAAAACATATCTAAAGAAAAAAAATCACAATAGAGGATAAATCACCCGCTGAAAATACAAGTAACCAACTTTTTATCCACTAGAGGGCACAAAATACAATTGTAGAACCAGATCACAATGGAGGATTAGTCACCGGATGAAACACAAACAACCAACTCCATATTTGCTAGAGTCCACGAACCACCAGGGCATACTTCAAGAAATCATTAAGGCTACAAATCTTAATAGAGATAACCAAAATTATAACGCATGGAGAAATGAAATTTTAGTTAGGAACTAATCAATCCAATACTGCATCTCGACAATGAATACCCATAGACAAATATCACAAAGGAAAAGCGCTTCACCAAGCCTTATTTGGGTCAAGCAAATTCTAAAATGAGGATTTTTTGAATCCACTAAGTAGGACAACCTTAACCCAAACAATCCATGAATCCCATCACCGAGGAATAAGGTAACAATCTCAGCACCAATGCCATGGTCAAGACCACTATTGAAAAATGAACCAATCAACTCAAGATAATGATTCCCAATTTGCCAACTAAAAAGTAGTCACAGGAAATATCACTTATCTTCAAATCTTTAACTCCACTTAGATAAGAACCACATCACGAAAAGAACATAGTATATAAACCCATACCAACACCAAGAGCAAACAATCATCTAGAGAAAAACCCTACAAATCTGAAAGACAAATTCAAGACATCTTGATATCAACATCAAAACCACTATCGAGAGATGAAATATCCACATCAAAAGAATGGACCCCAAGCTGATCAACCTAAAAAATGATTGACATAGAGAGGGATAGCCAAATAAAAAATTTTAGTAACTAGAAGGCAAGTCCAAAAATCTCAAACCCCAAAATGGACAGCTTAGCTAATCACCATCTCTAGGACCATGGCCAAACTATAGAAGGTCAACTTACCTTCACTACCATAATCCACTCCATGACTTATCTAGCATACTCTAATAAAAAGTGAAAACTACCAACCTCACCTTTCTACAAGAGATAAATCATCCAACCAATCTAGCTACCCAAGCCAACGAATAAAAATTGTGAGAAAATACATTCTATCTAGGTACTGCTAGTCCATTTGTCTACCACAAAAGGATATATTTACATCACATAATGACAATAATGGCACATCAGTATAAAAGATAGGTGGTATCCAAAAATGAAAATTAATAGAAAGTACCTCTTTAAGATCGTAAGAAGGCCAATATGCTAAGGTAAATGGGACTCAAACCCAAATGCTACACCCATAAGAGAAGATATCAATACTGACCACTCCACTAAAAGAAATAATCTAAAGGTGTAGCCATATAATCATGAACTCTATATCTAGGCACCCAATAATAGGTATAAACCTACCAAGGCATACAATCATCGATGGGTATGAGAACCCCAATACATACCAATAAAAGATAAAGGTAGAAAATAAAAAAACACACCTATCATGATGAAATATGAAGTCACAAGCCTAATGGGTTTGAGGGAAAAATTTTGAATGGGTCCAAACTCAAACTGACCGATTGAATTATCAATTGAATTACTAAGCACACTACCTCCAACAGACGGTGCCACAATACCATAAACTAATTTGAATGACTAATAATTCCATGTCGGGGACACTCTCTAGACTAGTGATTGATCTCTCTGTAGTCGTAACAAACCCCTGAATCCCTAACCTAGAAAGAAATATGAGCTGAACCCAACTGGTTTACAAACTGACACCAAGGACACTCTCTACCAAAATGACCATGATTCTCACAATCATAACACACCTCAAAAACTCTAGGCTAGTGAGCAATATGTGCTAACTCTATTTGAACAACCAATTTATGTCTGAGGCACTCTCTAGACTAATGTCTCATCTCACCACAACTAAAACATGATCCTAGAGTACTTTAAGATACTACCACTCCTGAACAAGAATGGCTGCCACAGCCTGAAGACTCGTATCTAAAACTCTACAAGGTCTGATGAGAACTTTGCCCACTATGATCACCATAGTCTAAAATGCTTCCTGCATAGAATCAATAGGCTACAAGTAAAGCTGACATTCATCGAAAGGATCCTCACTCCTGGATGGACTACCAATATTACTGTACTGATGACATGACCTCTTACCACCACCCCCATAAGTCTCAATACATGTTCTCTCAATGGCCCTTACATGATCAACAACCTGAGAGATGGAAGCCTTAATTGCTATCAAATGCTCCTTTGCTAAACAAAGTGGAAATGATAATCCTTAAATAAATCCATGCACCCTATTATACTCTGAAGGATATAGAATAAAAATATGTCTAGCCTACTCAAGAAACCTAATCTTATACTCTAAAACTGATAAGGAACCCTGATGAACACCAACAAATTCAACTCTGGACTAAGGACTACTTAATGAACCGAATATCATCCCTGGCTGTGAGCTATCCACAAAATAACTTGGGATCCCCAATGTTGAATCTTAAAAGACTAAAGCAGTCGCAAACTCTATCGGAGCCTAGGCTGAACCCAATTCCTCTGAGTGATGCTGAAGATTTTTGACATCTATCCCTTACTCCTTAGTCTGATGCTGTGATGAAGCTTTGGGAACGTGTGTCAAAATCACAATTTCATCAATTAACATCCTCGTATTACCCTTATGGTATTGAATAGAGTCAAAGAATGTACTTGAGGATCATCGAAATACGGTCACATAACAAAAAGTCAAGAGCAAAATTTTTAGAAATGTCCTATAGCCTCTCAAAGATAGGTTATGGATGTATCTACCCAATCTGTAGGACTCTACTAGTATAACGCCCCAAATCTTACACCCAAAATATCGTACGGTGCACACACCCTTAGCATATCTTCCAAAGTCTAAATGGTCCTTTCTGATTGACCATCTGTTTGAGAATGAAAAGTTGTACTAAGGTGAACTCAGGAACCAAGACCATTTTGGAATGCTTTCCAAAAATAAGAGGTAAATTGGGTACCTCTATCTGAGATAATAAACAATGAAACACTGTGTAATCTGACCAACTCCCTGATATAGAGTTTGACGCAATCCTCTACTGAATAGGAGGTATGGATTGGAAGAAAATGAGCTGACTTGGTTATTCTATCAACAATGACCCAAACTGAATTATGCTGACGATGAATACGAGGCAAATCCGTCACGAAGTCTATGTTCACTTCTTCCCACTTCCAAGTAGGAATATTGAACTCCTGCATGAACCCACTAGGCTTCTAATGCTCTATCTTAACTTGCTGGCATATAGAAAACTTAGGCATAAACTTTGTAACATCTCTCTTCATCCTACTCCACCAATAGATTTTCCGTAAGTCACAGTACATCTTAGTGGCCCCTGGATGAATAAAGTAACGCACACCGTGAGCTTCTTCAAGGATTCATTGCCTTAAGTTATCTATACCTGGGACACACAATGACCCTGACAACACAAAACACCATCTCCACCTTGGAAGAAAACCTCTACTTTCAGATGTTTTACTGACTCTTTCAACTTAACAAGACTGGGATCTCTATCCTGATTTTTTTTTACCTTGGCAACTAGGGATGATTCTAAACTACTCTAAACCCATAAATTACACTTTTCTGAATCAACTAGGCGGGTACCTAGTTTGGCAAGCTGATGGAATTATTGAGCTAGCTTTCTCTTACTGTCCTCAATATGAGAAACACTACCCATAGATAGTCTACTGAGAGCATCAGCCAGTACGTTGGCCTTGTCCGGATGATAAAGGACACTCATATCATAATCTTTCAAGAGCTTTAACTACCTTCTCTGATGAAGATTGAGATCTTTCTGAGAGAATATATGCTGAAGACTTTTATGATCTGTGAACACATCTACATGAACACCGTATAGATAATGCCTCCAAATATTTAAGGCAAAAACTATGGCTGCTAACTCAAGATCATGAGTCGGATAATTTTTCTCATCGGGCTTAAGCTGTCTGGAGGTGTAGGCTATGACCTTACCATTCTGCATGAGGACACAACACAAACCTACTATGGATGCATCACAATACACTATGAATCCATCTAAACCATCCAGAATAGCTAAATTTGGAGTTGAGGTGAGTCGAGTCTTTAACTCCTGAAAACTCTTCTAGCAAGGATCTAACCACTGAAACTTGACTTTCTTATGAGTCAATCTAGACATAAGGGATGAAATAGATAAAAATCCCTTAACAAACCATCTGTAATAGCCAGCCAAACCCAAGAAACTCCTGATATCTGATGGAGAAATAGGGTGAGGCCAGTTTCTTACCGCTTTGGTCTTTTGAGGATCAAGTCTAATGTAATCGCTAAAAATGATATGTCCAAGGAATGCTACTGAACTTAACCAAAACTTGCATTTACTGAATTTGGTGAACAACTGATGATTTCTGAGAATTTGCAACCCTACTCTGAGATATTCTGCATGATCACGCTCACTGCGGGAATAGACCAAAATATCATCTATGAATACTATGACGAACATGTCCAAGTACTATTTGAACACACGATTCATCAAGTCCATGAAAGTTGTTGGGGCATTGGTAAGACCAAAGGACATGACTAGGAATTCAAAGTGACCATATCGAGTATGGAAGGCTATTTTCAGAATGTTAGATTCTCTGACTCTGAGCTGATGATAGCCTGATCTGAGGTTTAATTTTGAGAAATAACTAGCACCCTAAAGTTGGTCAAATAAGTCATCAATTCTGGGAAGTGGATACTGGTTCTTGAACGTGACTTTATTGAGCTGACGGTAATCAATGCACATTCTAAGAGAACTGTCTTTCTTGCACACGAATAAGATGGTGCACCCCACGGGGACACACTAGGTATGATGAATCCCATGTCTAAGAGATCCTTCAACTGCTATTTCAATTCCCTGAGTTCCACTGGTGCCATTTTGTATGACAGAATAGATATAGGATGAGTATCTGGAAGAAGATCAATGCCAAAGTCTATTTTCCCCTTCGGGAGAAATTCTAGGAAGATCTTTGAGAAAGACATCTAAATATTCATTCACTACTGAGACTGATTCAAGATAGGGAGTTTCAAAAATAGTGTCCTTAACTCGAACAAGATGATAGACATATCCTTTAGCTATCATTTTTCATGCCCGAAGGTAGGAAACAAGATGACCTCTGAAAGCTGAAGTACTAACCTTTTACTCTAAGATAGATTCCTTTGGAAACCGAAAATGGACAACTTTATTTCTATAGTCGACTGTGCATAGTAGGAATGAAGAAAATTCATGCCGAGAATGACATCAAAATTAGTCATCTTTAATTCGACTAAGTCTACTGAAGTGACTTTCTGAAATATCATAACCGGATAGTTCCTGTATACGCACCAGGCTATGATGGTTTTACCCACTAGGGTAGAGATTGAGAAGGGCTTTGCTAGAATTTAGGGACTGACTCCTAAATCAACTACTATGTAAGGAGTAACAAAAGATAAGAAACCTCCTGGATCTAACAAAGTATAAATGTGTACATAAATGGTCTGTAACGTACCAGTGACAACATCAGGATAATTTTCCTGATTCTGTCAGGACTGAAGAGCATAAAGTCTATTTGGGCATTGCCCACTAGTAGCACTAGAAGTGGTACCCTACTGATTTGAGCACCAGATTGGGCTGAGGAATAGTTATGCTGACCCTGATATCCTAACTGGAGACAATCTCTAACTCTGTGGCCTGGCTTGCCACATCCGAAACAAATATCACTACCAGCTCTGCAAGTACCTTGATAGTTCTTGCCACATGTTTGACAAAAAGGATGGGTGCGGGCACTGCTATCACTACCCGTAGACTTAGAGCCTGGCGCTCTATCTCTATTACCATCCCTGAAATTAGGAGCTGGAGCACTGGCTGAGAAAGGAGCTGGTGTGGATGACCTTGGGCAAATCTGAGAATGGTTGCCACCCTCTAACTTGGGCTGAGTAAAGTTGAAACTACTTGTCCTTGCTCTCTTATTCTACTTCTCCCTCATCTTAATCTTTTACTCTTCTACCTACTGAGCATGGTTCATAAGTCTGGCTATGTTCATGTCACTATTTAACATCATGGACCTGTACTCATTGACCACACTATCATTCACCCCAGCAACAAACTTACTCATCTTGGCCCTGCTATCTGAAACCACATGAGGAGCATACCTGGCTAATTTAGTAAACTTAAGAGAATACTCTTTCACCGTCATATTTACCTGCCTGAGGTTGATAAATTCTAACACCTTAGCTTCTCTCAGCTCTAGGGGAAAGAATCTATCTAAGGATGCGGTGACAAACTCCTCCCATTCTATGGATCAAACATCAACTGACCTATCTAAATTCCACTGTTTAAACCAAGTGTGAGCAACATCCTACAACTGATACATAGATAGCTCAGCACTCTCACTAGAAGTTACCCCTATGATGTCTGTAACCATCTGAACCTGGTCAAGGAATTCATAAGGGTCCTCATCTAACTTAGACCTAAAAAAATGGAGGATTCATTCGGGTGAAGTCTCGAATCTTGACTGCAGCTGAATTGGCCACTGGGTTGGCCGGAACGATAGCTTGTCATTTATTCTAAGCAACAACTGACTGAGAAAGAGTGGTGAATGCAGCTCTGAACTCTGCATGAGAGACATGTTCTCCCAAAGGATCTTCGGACTGAGGGGCTGACTGATTTCCAATTCTCTTCCTCGGAGACATGTTCTGTAAATGGAAAAGAAAAGGATTAGACTAAGATATTAACTTTCTATTATGCTCACTGGCACGACATGAATACTAAAAGAAGAAAAAATATTCCTAAAATATCTCATAGCCTCCTGTACATAAATGTGGCGTGCAACACACCCATGTACAAGACTCTACTAGATACAGCTTTCAGACTTCCTAGGACACTGTTGAACCTTAGGCTCTGATACCAAGTTTGTAAACGCCCCGAATCTGACACCCAAAATGCGACATAGTGCTCATGACCCTGAAGGACCACAAGCTAACCCATGACTGATATCTGTACCTGAGCACTGTATAATATACTATATAAATGTAGAAATAAAGGCTGAAAGGCCATAAGGTTCAAAATTGATAAAGCATAACATCTGAAAGTATGGTATATCAATACCAAAACAAACTGAAACAAAACTATCTGAACATATTGTGGTCTGAAAAACCTCTAAACCTGGATGTCTAAATAAGGAGTTGATGGGATATGTCCCCAACTAACTCCAACTACTAAAATAAACTAAGTAATGAAGAAATAAATTAATGATCATGTCCTCGAATGATGAGGACTCACTGCTGACTCTGAGTGCTGATACTGGAATGCTACTAATGCTCTAGAGCTTGTGCTTCTGAACCTATGGTATAAAAACATCATAGCGCAAATGCATCAGTACAATTGAATGTACTGGTATGCAAGTGAGGTAGGCTGAATATAAAGGTTTTAGATACATAAACAATGCTAACTGACTGTATAACATGAATGTGAGAATACATATATGAATGAGTGACTGTAACTGAATTCGTGATGATACTGACTACTGAGTCTCAATACTGATAACATGAGTTACTAATAACTGATATAACTGATACTGAGCGACTGTGTCTGACAGTCTAGGTTCTGATGGAACTAGATGGGTTCCATACTATACTGAATTGACTATTGCTGACAGTCCTGAATTCTGTAGAACTATCTGAGTTTTATTACTGAGACTGAGACTGAGACTAACTATGGGAAGCAGTCATCTAACCAACATGCCCCAAATAACACATTATAGCTGAGTTGGGGTCTAATCTGTAACCCCAATTAGAAGGGTATCAATACCGCGCCACTGGTTAAGACAGGCTGTGGGTGATCCTCATCTGACAATGTCCCTAAAAGAGAATAGTGGGACCCTCATCTGAAAGTGTTTATCCACCTCATCAGCCCTTCTCTTTCAGTGTTGATATCTCAACCTATGCTGCCTACATAGTTCTGAAACACAAGGATTACTTCTAAGGATCACACCCTCAACTGTCAGTGTGTGTCCTCATCTTTGGGTTTACTCGGTGCTAAATCCTACTCCCATCTGAATAGACACTGAACATGATTAACTAAAATGAACTAGAATGAGTTGATTGAGTTTTGTTGACTGATAGAATGCTATTGAGATACTGGGATTACTAAGTTTACTAAGTTTTCCTGGGTCACATGACAGACTGAATTCTACTGAACATGGGTTGACTGAGGATATCATGAAAAAATGATACTGGCTATAGGCACACAACTAAATGGTCGGGTACAAGAACCCATAGGACTCGATAGAAGGGAACTAACAAGGCATGACATTCTTGAATACATGATCAACATCAACAATCCATAATACAATAAGTTGGGGATTTCATGAAGTACATAGTTATCATAATCTTGTATGTGAATGGGAAAACATATAAACATGTCATAATTTCATCAACTAGTCTCATGAGCATTTTATAAAACATTTATAATGTACAACAATATCATAAAAGTCATTGTGATCATAAGGGTAAAGTATGCACTTATCATTTGGGTCACAATTGAGCTATGGTGCATAATTTCTAGTCCTTTAGGCATTTTATCAAACACCCTTCATGTACAACTTAAGGCATAGGCATAATCATTAAATTATCACTTCAAAACTCCATGAATTGACTAAACTTATAGATTTTAAGCCAAACATTAGAATAGTTTCATGAACAACTCATAAAGATTCCAGCTTGGGAATCACATCATCATAATCTCATGAACATAATTAACCCACAACAAAATATTCACAATACATGATTTAAAACTTTATTCTTGAACTTTATGGATGGAAGGAATTCATAAATAAACACTATGCATACCTTAGTTCTTGATTCTACGCAGTTTGATTGTGGAATTTCCTTGAATTTGAATCCCGAATTGAAAATCCTACACTTGTTCTGAGGAAAATTGAGAGAACTGAATTATGTGTTATAGGGTTTATATAGGGGTGGGAAATTGACCCTTTTTCCCTTAAAAACATAGACATTTAATGACTGAAATTGGGCATCGACACGATACTTGAAGCGTCGCTCCATGATCGTGCCAAGCCTCAGTAGTTTCACTGGCAGCCCCTGCAACAATGTTAACCAATACGATGGGCGATGCAACATGCCAAGATCGTGTTGGTCCACTATTTTGGGACACCAAACGTGGTCTAATCTAGGTCCGAAAAACCCAAAACTTGTCTGGGAACACCTATTGACCTCTCTGATCATTAATTAACAAACGTACGGACCATTAAAGGATATTAAGGTGGTAAAATAAGATTGTCAACTTTCGAAGGCAAAAAATAAGCTAAGTCTAGGAACTTAGCTAAAGTTTTCTAAGTATGGGACCCCTTGACAAGCTTAAAGGATTGAATTAAGCTTAGAAATTTTGGGGGGTCTTACAACTAGACACTTAGCTCTTGTACGTACACACCGATAAACTTAGGATCTGATACCAATTTTTTACTACCCAATTTCTCAGGTCATGATGGCGCCTACTATAACCCACTAGCAAGCAAGCCAACCTATAGCCCAAAACTACTAGTAATATAATGGACTACCAAGAGAAATGGAAGAAGAGTGCAAAATAAATAAAACAAAAGACTAAAATAAATAAGATAGCCCCCAAACCTAGAGAAATAAGTACAAGAATAAGACTTACAAAATAAAGTACAAAAATTAATATACTAATACAAACCATCTCTAAATACAACATAGAGACTAGTATAGCACATAAGAGGGAGAATATTAATACTTTGAACGCTAGGAGCTCACCTATGTCTCAAAACCACAATTGCTTTGTATGATGCATACAACAATGACGACAAGCTGTACTATAATCTATAGGCTATAGAACAGAGATCCAAAGATAATGCAAATTTAAACAGCATGCAAGAAGGAATCTAAACTACACCTAAATATCCAGCAAACTACATAATAAAGCTAAGGAGACCATAATGATAACTAATCTATTCATAACTAAGAAATTAACATAATAAGCTAATGGAATAATAAGGATGAGTTACCCTATTCCAACCATACTTCAAGAACCTAGCACTATACTATATATCACTGGTCAATATACTAATAAAGAGCGAAAGAAGGATATGTATAGTAGCATACAAGGCCAAGAAATGGAAATACAACATAAGTAAATGAAATAAGAGATGGATATATGAAATTACCATAACTACTATAGATAGATATACGTACATATACATATATATACACCATAACATGAATAACCCAAAGGTACAAGCTAAGTAATCACCCTAGCATCTCCAGGCCTCTTAATCATAGTAGGAGCTAGTTCTAATATAATTAGTGTCTCTAATCCATACGTCTAAACATGAAATAATTATCCGTAAATAAGCAACGATAAAGAAATAACTCAGCTATTAGGGTTTAAAGCCATAGTGCCTAACCATGGAATAATCATGTGAATAACATAACTATAAGGTAAGAGAACCAAAATCATACCTAAAATCTCAATACCAGTCCAATAATCAACCTATAACGTACTAACCATAATAACAATATAAAGTAACCAGCTAGTTCGATCAAATAATACCTGATTAGGCCTTTCATAAGCCACCACCATCATAAGCTCAAAAGGTCCAATCAACACTCAGAAAATAATAGTCTGATCCTATAACTATTCAGCCCCCATAAGGCTGATAGATACAAGCTCCATACAATATGTTGTAAGCAGCACTCATACCTATACTTATGTAACCCCTTCTCCCCAGTAAGGCTAATAGTTATAGGGCATACTAGTGATACGAAATGTGCATGCAAGAATGAATGTCAAGATATAATCTATAGTACCATAATTGATCTAAATGACATCAAGTAACCTAGTATATAAACTCATGTCATCATTAATTGCTGAATTGAACCAGAACTCATATCATTAATATATTCACCAATCATTGGACTTAAATTGAAACTTATATCATTAATATCATCATCAATTGCCTATTCATTCAGTACCATATATATATATATATATATATATATAAATTCATGGTTAGAACTGCGGCTAAAAGACTGTATATTCATAAAACCATTGCTCGAGTAAACTCCAAAACTAAATTATAATAAAAGTGTAAAAAAGGTTGGAATCTCTCTCAATTGGGGTAAATAGTAGTAGTAAAACTATGGACTAGAATTTATCTCGGTCAAATCTCAAAGATCATCATTATTAGTCTCGAAGGCTCACTAGTCATTCATTAAGATGGTATGATTCCCCTTATGAAGAGATTCATTTTAACAGTGAAAAGTGTGAATAAATTCCTTTCTAGAAAAATAGTAATAAAATCAAATTTTAGTTGGAATCGTACCATTTACCATCTAAGTGATCATGATTGTACCGAATATAGGCATGTCATCACCAATATTCAAACAATATGATTGTAAGCACCAATATTCTGTAAACTATGGCCATTTCTTTTACAAGGGTAGAATACTTTCTGGAATTCAACCAATATCATAATTACGGTCTTGGGCCCAATATATATAACTGGCATAACCATAACATCATAATCACAAAGAAAGATCGTTACAATCCAACAAGAAATGTACTAAACTCATACTAAGGGTTTTTAAATCTCAACTAAGTCTAATCATGTTAACATATGTGGATAAGCCTACAAACGCTAAAGCTTTAGTGCACCGAGCTACTTTTTTTAATCATGAGAGTATAGTATTTAGTATGGATGAAAAAACATCTAAAGAGAGTAAGGTTAGTGCACCTTTAGAGATCACACGCCGACTAAGCAAACACTGGCTACATTATCAAAAGTATGTTATTCGTGCAAAATAAAACAAGCTGACTAAGCACAAATGAAGTACACCTCTAAAAAAATTTCTCAAAGCTCCAACAAAAATACTCCATAAATACTCCTCTCAATAAATTATCAACAATGAAGCTTAAACATTGCCTAAGTTCAACTAGATCATCTCATGATGCCAAATTATTTGTCCATGAAACTCTTCGTATTAGTGCTGATTTTGTATTTGATGATCTGTCTCAATTAATATAACACACTTTTATTTTTAATCAATTTTAAAAAAAGAATGACACATTTCTATATTTAGTATAATATAAATTTTAAAATGCAATTTCATTCATTCTTGAACTGAAACTCATATCATCAATATCATCATCAATCACCGAATTCGAACCAAAACTCATATCATCATCAATCGCCTATTTATTTAGTATCAGATATATTTATGTATATATGTGTATATAAGTGTACGACTGGAATAGTGACTGAAAGAGTGTAAATCCATAAATCCATTGCTCAGGGTAAACTCTGGGGCTAAAGCATCATAAAAGTGTAGAAAGGGCCAGAATAACTCTCAGTCAGGGTAAATAGTAGTAGTAAAACTATGGACCAAAATCTATCTCGATCAAATCTCTAAGGTCATCATTATTAGTCTCAAAGGTTCATAAGTTATTTATTAAGATGGTACGATTCCTATTATGAAGAAATCTATTTTAAAAGTGAAAAGTGGGATCAAATCTCTTTTTATAAAAAGAGTAATAAAATCATATTTTAGTTGAAATCATACCATTTACCATCTAAGTGATCATCATTGTACCGAATCTATGCATGCCATCACCAGTGTTCAACCAATACGATTATAAGCATCAATATGTCTATAAACTATGACCATTTTTTTTCAAGGGTATAATACTTTCCTAAACCTAACCAATGTCATAATTATGGCCTATCACCCAATTTATATATATATAACTGGCATAGCCATAATATCATAATCACGAGGAACGACCATTACAATCCACCAAGTAACATATTAAACATCATAGTAAGGGTTTGTTAACCTCAACCAATTCTAATCATGCTAACATGCATAAATAAGTCTACTAAAGCAAACATAGGTCTTGGCCTAAGATGTACTGGAGTAGAACACTTTTAATCCCCAAAATCCATTTTAGACAAGCTTCTATCCCGGGATAGGCTAAGGTTTTTAAGTTCAATTCTAGATATCGAATAAGCCATAAATATCCCTAAGATAGTAGTTCTTCCCAATCATGAGCAACTAAGTTAATGCCACCTAAAAGAATAGCAACTAAGGCAATTTCCCCTAACTTATGCTAATAAGACCCATTCTACTCTAACATGAGTGATTAAGCAATTCACCTAGCTCAACCAACTATGAAATTTCCATTCTAAACATGAACCATGAAGCTAATTCACCTAAGACATGAGTAACTAAGCTATTACTCCTAATTTATGGTTCCACGATAGCCTAAACGGTCCAAAAAAGACTAATCATACTAATCATGCATCCAATACCTAAATCCCATTCCATATTTATAATAATATCATAATCATACTATGAATGAGCTTTATCTATAAAGAAGGTATTAGGAATAAAGAAGTATAATAAGTATTTCAACTTATGGGTCAAATACCCTTCTAGCCACTAAATTTGAAATTTTGACTAAGTCATAGTGTTCTATCCATAATCACATCCTAACGTACCTATTTAAATGCAACATATATAAAATACCATCTCAATAATTGGAGTAGATAGAATCCTACCTCAAAGTCAAACCATAATTATTAAATCATCCATAAATCATCTGTCTTCGCTTCACAATCCCAAAATACCGTTACGATGTCAGAATAGTAATCTATATGTTGTTAGGAGTAAAAAGATACTCATATTATTATATTAGGTATCGAATTAAATTTTGGATCAAGAATAGGCCTGTGGAGCCTGCAGGGCCCGCAAATAAAATCTAAAATTAAACCCGTCATGAAGTCCCTCGAAGGACAATAAAGTTCTAAAAGTTGAGCACAAATGAAGCACAATTCGGGTATTATTCCTTCAAGTTTAGAAATTCAAGCCCTAATTTCTAAGAATTTTACCAAGAATTATAATGGAAATAGAAGGGAAAATCAATGGAAAATAACCAAGAAGAGTTAGGTTAGCTTAGCTTAACTTATGGAGATGTTTTCCTACTTTTTTCTCTATTTTCTAGGTTTCACTTATGCATTTACCCTGTCTCTTAGGTGACACTGATATCGCTTACGTGACTGGCTTCAGGGTTAGATATCACTTAAGCAATCTCCAAGCTGCTTAGGCGATACCCACTTAAGCAAGCTAAGTGTCACTTAAGTGGACATTTACCAAATGGTAGATGTCGCTTAAGCAACAACATGCCACATATGCAAAGTCCGCTTAAGCGACATTATGTTTTCTTAAGCAGTTATATACCTGATGCACTAGATTTTGCTAAGTTTGGAATGGACTTTGATCAGGTTCTCGAGATTTTTTTGGAACCTCATACGCTAATGTGTTATTGAAATATAAAACTTTTGACACTTAAAATGATGAAAATATGCAAGTTTCTTAGGTTGTTTTGTTAGATATGATGTGTTTTGCGTATGTTTTGCAGGAAACTAGGTTTTGGATGCAAATATAAACAAAAAGAAGAAATTTGAAGTTTTTGGGTACATACAAAGACATTTTTGGGTGTATATGCTACTTACTTGACGTATATGAGCAAAGTATGTTGAAGAACTAAAAGTCCAGAAGCTAAGCTGCAGGAAAAAGCAAACTCTTCCACTTACAAAGACCATATATGGTTCATATATGCCATATATAGTTTGTATGTGGCTAACATATGTCCTGATCTGAAAAGTCCAGAGAGTTGCAAGTTCAGTTCCTGAGCCTTGGCACATAAAAAGTGACACATATGGTCCATATGTTCTATACTGGGCCATATATGACCTTTGTATGTGCAAGAATGCAAAGTTCAGAGAGTTTAAGGATCCAATATGGAAGGGTGGCCAC
>NC_061120.1:9869617-9878040 GCF_002878395.1 Capsicum annuum | reverse complement strand
ACCTTTGTAAGTGGCCACCGGTTTTATTTTTCCTTTTTCATGCGGGATTTGATTTTCAGGGTTTCTTTGTATTCTATAAATACCTTATTGATGTTTCGTATTCAGTTGGTGCACTCCATATACTCACAAATATATATTCTAATTATGAGATTCTAGTTTGGTCTAATTATTTTGTATTGATTTTGGTTGTTAATTTAGTTGAAATTTTTTATTTTCAATTGTTGATTACGAATCTTATTGGTTATTTCACAAGCATGAGTGGCTAAAACCCTTAGCTAGGGTTCTGAAAACCCTGGTGGATTGATGAAGTAGGGGAAGTGCTAATTGTTCTGAATAGGTACCCATGCATGTATTGTATTATCTTTAGTTTAATAGACGTCTTAGCAGTTGCAAACGTTAGGATCCCACCTAGATTATTGCTACTTGCTCCAAAAGAGGAGTAGTGACTTAGAAAAGATAATTACAATGGTAATTTGAAGTTTATCTGTCGATCCACTCTACTTAGTATTATCTATATGAGATGGTTAACTATTATCTAATAACTAGATACTCAAAAGGTAATAGTTAACTGGGATCTAGGCTAAGGGTTAGTAAGGCGACATCCTAAGACTCAAAAAATAAAAGGTGAAATCCGTCAACAAGTCCGAAAGATAGTTGATGGCACATAACTTATCATATTCTGCATACAAGGTATCGAGTTGGTTCATTAAAGCATGATAACCCAAAAGAGTTAAGAAACCGGGGGAACATAATCCTAGTGTTCACCATGACTGATTACAACCAGATTTGATATTCATTACTTTTTTGAAATTATCTCACAATCCCCCCATTTACTTTTCTAGTTTTTCCAGTTGATTACAACAGTTAAGAGCTAGAGTTCCACTTATTCCCTTGGTATTTGACCCTAACCTTTGTTGGGTTACTATAGGTGACAATGATCGCATAATCTTTGAATTAAAGGTGTAGCTTGGGCGTTATCAAATTTTGGAGTTATTTTTAAGGAATACGGTGTTGAGTTGTGAATTGAAGTTGTGCAGTTTATGGGTATTTGTGTTCTTATTTTTAGTTGGGTGTACGTCGGTGTATGCGTAGCATATGGAGTAGAGGTAATCCATTACTCCCATTGAATTTGAATCTAGAGAGGATCCTACAAACAACTAGTAGGATAATAGAGCCAAAGAGAGATGATATTCTTGAAGGGGTTCATGATGGTACACACTAGGTGCCTCTCTTTCCTCTGACATGAGTTCAGGATGTTGTTGACCAACAGACTGAGGCGCTATTAGCATAAGATGCTAACTAGAGGTGGGAATAATATGGTCAGTGTATAGCTCGAGAGGCAGACCTAGTTGTATAAAGATAGGAGGCAGAGCATCGAGCAACACTTGGTGGTAATTAGAACAGAGTTAGAGGTGGATTAGCTTAAATGATCCCGACGTACCAATACTTGCAACCATATGAGGATGATGATGATGATTTGTGGTACATTGAGCCTGCAGAAATAGGTGTTATCATTCCTCCAATTTTGCCCCGAGGTATGAAGTTTAACATAATCAGTGCCATGGTTCAACTCTTATACTTGAAGGGTGTATTTGCAGGAGTGCCTACAGATGACACAAACATGCATCTGGATAATTTCACTAGAATCTAACCTTCTTATTCAAATTCGAGAGTGGACCAAGAGGCATTTAGATTTAGGTTATTCCCTTTCTCACTAACAGGAGAAACATCTTTATTGTTAGGGGAACTTCTAAAAGGATCTATCACTACATGGAATGAATTGCACAAAAAATTCTTGAACTAGTTCTTTCCTATAGCCAGGATTTGTAGCTTAAGGATGAGATTTATAATTTCAGGCAGCTACAGTCTTAGTCTATGTACGAGGATTGGTTTAGGTTCAATAAGAAGTTGAGTATGGTTCCCAACCATCAGATTTTAGGGATGAGCTTATTGGAGATATATTTTACAGAGTCCTGACCACCAGTTCCAGAGCCATGGCATACACCATCTCTAGAGGAGATTTTATGAGATTACATTGGGAGGCAACTTCTAACATTCTAGACCAGATCTTTCTCACTAATCGAGGGTGGAAAACTTAAGAGGCAGAGAGAAGTTCTAACACTTATGCCATTAGAGCTACTAGTGACCAGAGAGCAACTGATGATTCTGTAGAGCAAGAGATTGAGATGTAGAGGATTGATCTTGGGTTATTGTGAAAGTATTTTGCAATTGTGAATTTTGAGAAAGTGAACGCAATTGGGGAGCAGGGTGTAGCCTCTAAAGGTTATGAGTATGAGTTAAGTGAGGAGGAAAGGTATCTGGATTATCAGCTAGCAGGTTAAAAGAAACCAAGGTCAAAACTACTATAAAGATAGATATCAAGATCATAGTTGAGAGAGATGGTGACTGGAGACAACAAGTTGATTTTAAGGAAAAGAGAGATAAGTGTATTCCTCCTGGCAACCGAGATACAAAATTGAGAATGGAGGCAATATTGACCAAACTAGTAAAGGGGAAAGAAAGTCAGAAGGCTATCGTTAAGAAGATCAAGGTTGATATTTCAAGTTTGACCCAGAAGGTTGAGTCTCATACAATGATATCAAGCAATTAAAGCATTAATTTAGGCAGATGTCTGCCACTTTGCATCAAAGGCAGTCGGGTACCTTCCTAAGTAACACAATGCAAAATCCTTCAAACACCAATCATTGTCTAGCTATCGCCACTAATTATGGTGCTACTACTGATGACCCCCCATACCTACTATTGAGGAGTTGAATATTGATAGCACTGGGAGTGATGGGACACTTGAGGAAGAATTTGAGAAGTCGACATGGAGTAATGATAATTTTTAGTATGATAGTGGTGGGTATTAGATCACCGAGAATGATAATGTGCACCCTTATAGTGTTTTTCCTTCCTTACCATTAATAGATAAGAAGGAGGATCCCGAAGCAGTTATCATTTTATTTTCTAGTTGTCCCTTAAATGTTAAACAGGCTTTATGCTACTTGGGAGTGGCATACATGTGGGATCCCGCCTAGATTATTGCTAGCTCTTACTCCAAAAGAGAAGTAGTGACTAGAAAAAGATAATTACAACAATAATTTAAAGTTTAACTGTCGATCCACGCTACTTAGTATTATCTAATAAGATGGTTAACTATCATCTAATAACTAGAGACTCTAAAGGTAATAGTTAACTAGGATATAGGATAAGGTCTAGTAAAGCGACATCCTAAGACTCAAAAGGTAAAGGGAGAAATCCGTCAACGAGTCCAAAAGATAGTTGATGGTACATAACTTATCAGATTTTGCATGTAAGGTATTGAGTTGGTTCAATAAAGCGCAATAAGCCTACTGAGTTGAGAAGCCAGGGGGAGCACAATCCTAGTGTTCATCTACGATTGATTACAATCAGGGCTGATATTCGTTACTTGTTCAAAATTATCACTACAATCCCCTCATTTACTTTTTCAATTTTGCTCACTGATTATAACAATTAAGAGCCATAGTTCCACGTATTTTCTTGGGATTTGACCCCAACCTTTCTTGGGTTACTATATTTGACGGCGACCACATAATCTTCTAAGTGAAGGTGCATCTTGGGTGTTATCATACGCTCAAACAAAATATGCTAACACACCAAATTCAACATTCTTTCTCAACGGAACCATCCAAACTTTCTCTCGAGGTCATTTAGACTAAGGTTGGGGCCCATACCTAGTTCTATTTTACACATAATCTGCTAAAGAGTCTGAAAGCCTCGAGACTAGAACCAAGGGTACCCCTAGCCTAAAATCAATGTTCTAGAGCTGATGTCGCTGTTGAAATTCTCATTAGAGGTCATCTACTAAGAGTCTTGGTTCGAGATCAAATCCTAAACAACGAATGTTCCAATAAAGGTAAATGAGCCTAAAATCAAAATAAACTGTCCGATAATTGAATTGGCAATTCCGACAAGTCTTAAATAACCTGTAGCTACTGTAGAAAGACTTAAAATATTAAAAATGCACATAAATAGAGAAAATGACCTGGAGGGTCATTACATAGGCACAAAAACACATACTAGTATAACTTGGTTTAAATGATAAATTTTAAAAGCCTTTTCATATTTTTTAAACATCGTGTTCAATCAAGTTGTACAACATAAATGGGACGGAAGAGTATCACCTATGTAATTATCAAAAATATGCTATTTTTGAAAATTCCTCAGAGTTATAGTCAAGCTTTATACCAGAAGTTTTAAAGATGTTTCCTTTTTACTTATATCAAGTCAAATTGCGCCATGTAAAATGAGACTGAGTGAATAGCCAATTAAACACAAATGACATAAACCTCTAAAAAGCCTTCTCGTCCCTTTTGTAGTCTCCACATGCCCCCACTGTTTCTCCTCTTAATCTCTGTTACCTCCATTCGTACGCTCTCTTTCACTATCGACGTTTCCAAAGCTTCAAAAAAATTCTGCAATAAATATTTTCTCTCTCCCTTCATTTCTTCAACATCAACAATGCTAAATTTCTTGTTCGTGAAACTCTTCGTATTTGTGCTGATCTTGCATGTGCTCCTCCATCTCATTTTATATGTCCATACAATGTGTATTTAAAAAAATTATTACTCTCTCCATCCTATTTTATGTATATAATTTCTTTTTAATCCGTTAAACAAAGAATGATATTTTATTAAAATTAGAAACCTTAGTATTAGTGTTGATCTTGCATGTGCTCCTCCAACTAATTTTATGTAAACATACAACACAAATTTTAGAAATTATTACTTCCTCCGATCCGTTTTATTTTATTTGACATCTTTACTTTTTAATTTGTATATAATAAAAACATCTAAGTCAAATTTAAAATACTCATTTTACCCTCAAACGGAAGAAGTAATATAAATAGCAACAAAATAGCCCATTTATGAAATTTCTTAAAAATAAAACAGTTGAGTTTTCACTAAGCACAAACGATGTACACCACTAAAAAACCTTCTCATCCCTCTTGTAGTGCCCTCCACCCACCCCACCCCAACCACATTTCTCTTAACCTCCGTTATTTCCATTCATATATTCAATTCCACATTCCCCCCACCCATCCCCCACCACATTTACTCTTAACCTCCGTTAATTTCTTTCATACTCAATTCCCATCGACATATCCAAAACTCCAATCATTTTCCATAAAAAACTATATCTCATTCATCCGATTATCCAATAAAGCATCAAAAATTAAGCTTAAACATCCTCCAAGTTCAACTACATCGTCTCACTATGCTAAATTACTCGTCTGTGAAACTCTTCATATTAGTGTTGATCCTGCATGTACACCTCCAGTTTCTTCGTTGTTGTCTTTGCTGTCAGATGGTGAAAATTACATTATTTATATATGTGATAAAAATTATTTTGTATATATTTATATAGGAGATGTTGAGCTACCTCCGACTGTTCTTTTTAAGTTAAAACTAAGTTGACTAGCCCATTTATTAAAAAATCAAAAGCTATGCACAAATCAGTCCCAAAAGTGACCCGATCCAGTAGAATAGCAACAAATATTTGTATTTGGCATCTAAATTTAGATTAGGGAAGTGGTAAATAAAAGAGTTCAATCAACTCTCTCGACCTCTAATTGATATTATCTCTTTTTAAATCTCTTTCCATGTTAGAATTTTTTTCAAGTGTAATCACTCCCCTCTTCGATCTCAGTTTACTTAAGCATCTCCCAGAGACAAAATCTTGAAAAGCTAGTACCATCTTCCGTATTTGTTCAACCTTTATTCTATCAGATCTAGTAAGGAATAACGATATGCTTTTCCTTTTTACAGCATAGACTTGAAAAAATAATGATTTCATTCGATTTCTACTAAGTTTCCTCCGCTTCATGGGTTTGATATGATCTTTGTATGTTTCGAATTGGTAAACCTCAAATCTCATAAACCTCACTTCCATTTCCCTCAATTGATGGGTTGAACCTCATGCAAGGTTGATACCACCATCTAATCTACAGAAATAGTAAGTTTAAGCTATCGTTATGACGCTTATGGGTTCTTTGGACTTGTCAGAGATATTTCTGTATACAAAATAAGTTATTTAGATCAAAATAATACTCTTAAATTACGAAGGTCCTGATTTGATATGTGTTCCACCTCAAAGCTCTCACCAGGTGTGAATACACAAACCACATAAAATTCTCTACATTTATTGCTTCTCATGAATTATACTTCACTAATAGGTTGTTTTGTTAGCTTAAAAAGCTTATTTATTCAAGTAAATTAACTTTTAAACTTCTAAATGTCAGCTACTTGTGGGATGCCTTGTTTGTCTAATTGCAAAATACTTATTTTATTGCTTGGTATGTTTTAAAGTTTTTCTAATAAGAAATCATCTGCAAAAGAAAAAACAAGGTTAGTGAAAAAATCAACAAGAGTATTTCCTTCCTGAATGGAATTTTGTACTCTTGCTGTCATTGTTTCACCTTAGTCTGTTAATGTCATTCACTTCCATCACCATACTCCAGAGGGGCTTCCATCTATCCTTCAAAATCTACACCATAACCGAAGAGTCTAACTAATAATTATGGGAATGATACTGTGATCTTTGCATTATACCAAGCATTCCCTGATAGCCCTAACTCCAACCACCATATTGGTTGTATCATGAATTCTGATCCCTTTAGCTACTTCAAAATGCGCTGCTGAATCTCTAATGCAAAATTTTGCGGAACTAACGTTTGGATTGCCTTTAGAGGCTCCATCAATATTACACTTGAATCATTTAGTGAAAATCTTAGATTCATCATTGACTGCTCTTATTAATTAATATTTGATATTAGGTATCAAAAAATAATTCGGAGAAGTCACTAATACTACAATAAAATAATCGAAAAAATAGTTATTTTTTCTTGATACTCATGTCATAAGTTACAAGTAAAAATAAAATATCATTCTAAAAATAAGTTACAAGTAAAAATGAAAAAGGGAATAACTTCATGCTCAATCGAACTATATCTACAAATTGAGACGGACAGAGCAACTAACTGAGCACAAATGATGTACACCTTTATAAAATGTTCTCATCTCACAAAGGTTCCACGTGCCCCCGCTATCTTTCCTCTTTAACATCTGCTACCTCCATTCGTATTCAATTTCACAATTGACATTTCCAAAGCTCTCAAAAGTTCTGACATAAGTACTTCCTTCTCATGTTCCCTCAAGTTCCGCTTTCATTCGCAACACAAATACTCATGGTTAAATGTGTGTGTTGTTTACATTTAATCCTTTTGATGAATAGTTGTACATTGTTTTACCGTGATTGTTGGCATAGAATTAGTCAAAGACTTTTTCCTCTATCTATGGATGTTGATAAATATTTTGTAACGGTGATCACTAGTTCACCATCAATACTACTTGTTATTTAGTTGTTTGTTACTAGCTTTAATTTCTTTTTAGCATCACCATAGTTAGCTTATTCTTTGCTTTTGTTGTTTTCTCCTCCATTTTCTCTGTACTTGTGTTTCTGTTTTTCTCCTTAGTTTTGTCTTTTTAAATTTCTTAGGACTTGTACAACAATAGGCAATTTTATCTGGACTTTCATTTACCAAATGCTTAAACACTGAAACTACTTTAGGCTACGAATGTTTTGCTACAAATAATAGTTGTTGAAACAATAGTAGTCCTTGGTAAATAGCTTAGTAAAATATAGTAATTCCTGAAATTTTCACAATTTCAAAAGTGTAAGAGGTCCATGATACAAATATAAAAGTCAAACATTAACATAAACTTAGAATCCATGGATTCATAATAGTAAACTCATCTTTTATAATTCTGAGCGTAAGCATGATTGGCGACCGTTCACCAACTTTAAATAATGAACACGTATTATTAAGAGTTTAGAAAATGGATTATTAAGACAAAATCTTTTTTTGTCCATATGACTCATGTTACATATATCCAGCTAATTGTGTTTTAAAAAAGAAAAAGATAAAACAATGTCCACACGGAAAACATTTTTACAAGTTTGTCTTACCAACTTAATTTGTACTAGAGCTGTTAATTGGGTCGCGCCGGGGCAATTCGGAACCGGCCTGTCACATTTAGCGGGTTTGTGGGTCGGTCCGGTTCCGGGCCGGTTCATTTTCGGGCCCAACAGTAAATTTTTAAAATAAAATCCAAGACTGGCCCACTAAATTTAATCCGGTCCAATCCACCTAAACCCGGTCAAAACCGGTCAAAAGCAAAAAAAAAAAAATTAAAGTTTTTTCTCCAATATATATTATATATACCACCTATATACTTTTAAAATACGTTAAACTATATATATACACTATATAAATAGTATATAGTACATTGGAATTTTAAAAAAAATATACACAATTACACATATAATCGTGTATATGACTTTACGTTAGTTAGATATATATACTACTCTAAAAAAAA
>NC_061120.1:9862575-9866617 GCF_002878395.1 Capsicum annuum | reverse complement strand
GCGCGACGCGCCATGCACTGAAATGGCATTCGTCTTACAGCAGAAACTTAAAATAGCCATAACTTCTTCACCGGGTGTCCGTTTTAGGTGAATATGGTATTGACGGAAATCTTATTAAATTATCTATCCGTTGGTAGGTCATAGGATCAAAAATTCATAGTAGAATAATAGATATGCTCATTTGAAGTTGATGATACCAATATTCTTCTCAAGAATTCAATAGGTAAGGAATGTTTTGATTCGCACAATAGCTAGGACATATTTGAGACCTTAATTCACATCAACCTTGATCATGAAATTACCAAGGAACCATGATGTACTATGCATGAGCTTGAAAAATAGAGCTAATATTGAGTTGGATTTTTCAGAGTATTACACATTAGTTGAAGGTTAGGCTGACATTCCCAAAACATCTTTCTGAACCCAATACGATCATTATGAATCATGTCCTTTGGATTGAATAATGCCCCTGCATACTTCGTGGACCTAATGAATAGGGTGTTCCGCCAGTTTCTAGATCTATTTATCATAGTCTTCATTGATGACATTTTGATTTTTTCTAAGAGTGAGGAGGATCATGACAATCACCTTCGAATCATTCTTTAGACCCTCAAAGATCATAGATTGTATGCAAAATTTTCCAAGTGTGAATTCTGGATTAATGATATTACTTTCTTAGGGCATATTGTGTTTGGTGATGGGATTAAAGTTGATCCCTACAAGATTGATGCAGTGAGAAAATAGCCCAAACCCACGACTCCAACCAAAATTCAGAGCTTTTTGGGTTTGGATGGGTATTACAGAAGGTTCGTAGAGAGTTTTTCTTCCATAGCTGCTCCACCTACCAGTTTGACAATGAAAAAGGTGAAATTTGTGTGGTTTGACTCCTGTGAGAATAGTTTCGAGAAGTTGAAAGATAGGTTGACTACTGCACCTGTTTTGACCATTCCTAAGGGTAGAAAGGGTTTTGTTGTGTATGTGATACATCCCAGGTGGGACTTGGGTGTGTTCTTATGTAGCATGGTAAAGTGGTAGCTTATGCATTTTAAAATAAGTATTCAGGATAATTTTGTCATTAAGTGATAATTATATATTTTCGTATTTGCATATACGAGATTGTATAAATGACATCATTTAAATGAACATTTTCATCAAAATTGGACTTTAAATTAAGGATTATTTGGAAAATAAATTTTAAACAATTAAATCTTGATTTAAATACAATTTATTCTTACAAATAATCTATTTGGATAAATACTTGTTTGGTTTTATTAAATCAAGAAGCTCGGGATTGAACAAGGGGTCAATTCGTATCAAATTTTGATTTGATTTAGTCAATTAATTGAATTTGGCTCTGATTGAAATCAAATTGGCCTCAATTGAAATGCAATTGACCAATTGGTATTTAATTTGGCTATAATTTAAATTCAATTGCCTAAATTAAAACCCAAATATCCTAATTCTAGCCCAATCCTTACAATTACCTCTTAATCTACCCAATTCCAGACCCAATACTTAGATACCAAACCAACCCATTCTAAACAAGATTAGCCCAGCCCAACAATTCTCTAAATGACAGCCCAGCTCAATTAATAACCCCCAGCCCAAAACATCCTCCTGACCTGGGCCCAATTCATCTTCTCCAAATAACATCAACATCAACAACATTCAAGAACAACAATGCCAAAACTACCTTCAACATTAACAACTTTCAATCGCGACAGACCGACCCGAAACTGACCCTCAAATTTAATAATTTCAGTCTACGACCCGTGTCACATGAACCTAGAACGAGGACGACGCAAGCTTTCTCCATACGCGTCTTATTAGTTCATATGAAGAAAGCTCGAGAAGCTTCCGAAATAGGTCCAGGTGTCTCCTCAACGGTTCAATTCTGCGAATGTCGGATGAGATTATAAGATTTCATACATACCTGGGGGGTTTTAATTGGTTTTCAACTGAAATTTGTTGGGGCGGATTTTGATTAGTCTACCCGTTACGAATCGGGGGAAAAATAAGGTGATGTGGGGGGATTCAAAATTCAAAAATTTTTTGGAGAAGGGCCCCTATTCATTCTCTATATATAAAAAGTCATTCATTCTCTTTTGGGGAGGACTTTTTCCCTTGGTTTTCGAGGGGTAAAGACAAGGAGAGTCTTCTTTCTCTTTGGAAGTCCTTTTTCTCTTTTGGGGGGAATCAAGAAAAAAGGGTCAAAAATTTGAGGGTTTAGAAATTGTGTTTAGAAAAAGCCTTGGGAACTCGAATTCTGTTTCTTAGAAATTTTAGGTTGTTGAAATTGCTAGGGAGAGATTCGAGGATTGAAAAGGGAAATCTTTTGAGTGAGTTTCTGATTCGGAAATAGAGAAAGGAAAATTTTAGAAGTTTCTAAATTTAGTTTGAAAACCTTAATTGAAAATATGGGGGGTTGCAAAATCTCTAAGAGGTAAAATCCAGAAGACGCTCTATTGGTGGTCGACGTTGCGAGATTCCGATAGTGATGATTTTACTGATAGCTCGTCATCCTATTTTTCTGCCACGATTTAGGCAACACTCTATTTCAGTTATTTTTTAATTATTTCTCCTTCATCTCCCCATTCTGTAGTCATTCAGTGTCTCTCATTGATGTGGTATGCTGGGCTGCCTTCTGTAGAGTTCTTAAGGGCCATGAGTTGTTGTTGTGGATGAAGGAGTTGAGTGTGTTGTGGTGTTAAGATTAATCTATGTTTGGGTTTAATTTCACTCATTCTTTTACTTTGATGTCATGGTCTGTCGTTTATTCTTGAGGTTACTGAATAATTTTTGGACTATGTTCCACTTAGTGTATTTCTTGAGGCGAGAAGGGATGGATTATTAGGCTAAGTCTATTGCTTTTGATTGTATTCAGTAGTTTAATAGGGAGATGTTTGTCTCGTAATTGTTATTTGATTGTGTACGTCTATTGTTATTACCAAATGGCGGCACGATTGTCGAAGCTAGCGGCGTTGCTAGTAGAGCTACCTCTCAAGTTCCTTTGGCTTCACATATGCCAAAAGGACAATGAGTAAGGTCCAAGATATGCTAAAAAAATCCTAGGATTCCTCGATGACTACCTTATTTGAGTGAGCGAAGAGGAGGATTGAAACAATCTGTTGTTTTGATCATTGTTACTGTTTGTTGTTATTGTAACTGTTGAGCCATAATGTCATTAGTGGAACTACCTCTTGAGTTCTTTAGTTTCTCAAATAACGAGGAACAATGAAGATAAGTCTGCTAAAAAATAAAAAATCCTGTGATTCCTTGGTGATCATCTCGGCTACCAAAAGCTATCCTTTTGGGTTTGCCGAAGAGAGAGTGAGGATGAGGATAGTGGACTTTGCCATATTTTCCTTTAGTTTTGTGAGTTATGTCTTTCATTTTGTTTCGAATCCCGAATTTAGATTCCCGCTCTTCCTTTAGGTTCATTTTTAGCATGAAAACACATTAAAAGGATAACATCATCGTATTTCAGGACACTAGGCATTTGAGTTTGTTTGTTCAGAAATTCAGCTTAATTTTGTTGTCATTGTACTGTGTATAGTCTATACTCAGGCTAAGGATTCCCAAGGATCTTTCTCTGTCAACAATAATCAAGAAAGTAGGGATGAAGTTGCATTCATTTTACTTTCAACATGGGATTAGAGATGGGACAACGCATCATAATTGCTTGTCTCCATCCTCAAATACCTACTACCAGAACTTAATACTACAGGTTATTTAAGCACTCTTCCAGAATCAAATATTATTTGTCTCGTGGTCAAGTGCAATTAATATGTTGTCATTGTCGAGGTTATTGTTTTGAGTGACTGAAAAAGTTCAAAACTTGAAAGGAAATTCATTCTTTCGAAAGGGCTTGCTTTATAGCTATTACTACGACTCATGAGTCAAACATTAAGCACCTCGCTCGTTCTCCAGGCTACTGTTATGTGCCTTATGTTTTCGGCTTTCTTGATGTTTATTTATTGATAAAATTGGATAACATGTAAGCTTTATGGATAAACATCTCGGTGAGTATTCAAAACCTCAT
>NC_061120.1:9844275-9862475 GCF_002878395.1 Capsicum annuum | reverse complement strand
GTTCTCCAGGCTACTGTTATGTGCCTTATGTTTTCAACTTTCTTGATAAAATAGGATGACATGTAAGCTTTATAGATTAACGTCTCGGTAAGTATTCAAAACCTCGTCCATATTCTGACCATGCGTCTAGCTTGATAGAATCTTGAATTAGCTTTCTTTTACTGATATTATTGAAATGAAGAACATGTCATTCTGATCATGAATATCTTTCAAATAAACTTACAGTATGTCATGTGTTACTCACGTTATCACTCATCATACGCTCTTGGGTATCAAACATGTCATTTATACCTGAGTGCAAATAAGTTTACATCAAGACATATTTGCTTAGCATGTTGTTTGACTATATGGACGCACCCTCCTTCTTTCTTATGAGCCTTTTCTACTTCTTTGATTTTTCAGTGACAGAGTATAAGTTAGTTTGCCCTATATGCTTTCTTTCCTTCAGATGGTCATATGCTATGTGTCTTATTTACTTCCTTGATTTGATTTTTGTTTTTACATTCTTCAATTCCCTTTTCTTTTTCTTGTTTAGTTGATCACGTCTTAACATTCTTTATTTTTCTTGTCTCGTATGAATCCACTTTGGAGTCCAAATGGACTCTTTCCCTTTGCATCCCTCATTGGGCCAATGAGGCCCATTTCATTGATTCAAGTCTGAAGGCCTAAGTTCCAAAAAGTGATCCTATGGTGTACAAACAAGGATTCAAGAGAAGAAGAATGGGCTAAAATCCCTTCTTTGAAGCGGCAAAGGGACTAGAAAGTCTCTTTTTATTTATTTGTTTATATTCTTTATTTGTTGTCTTTATCTATTTTATTTATTTATTTCCTTATTCATTCATTTGGGCCACGAAGTCAAAGTTGTATTTAATACAGGTGGATCGAGACTCAAGCTAAAGGCTGGAAAACATAGAATTAGAACAGGTGAAAATGGGTCGAAAACCCAACTAGATTAGGACAGGGTCAACGGTTTGGGCTCAAAAAGCTTAAATCACTACTTCCCCGCTTTTTCCCCTTTTCCTTTCATTTATTTGTTTGCTTGTCTCTTTGCGAACCTAGTTAAATCCCTAACTAAGTCGCGAAAAAACTGATTTCGGGAAAACTTTTTCCTTAATCAATTACTTTTTCAACAAATTAATTTTCCGAAGTTAATCAAAAGAATGGTTTCAAACAGTCCGGATAACCGCAAGTTAGCGGACGTTTTAGGTTCCTAACACCTTCCTAAAATTTTAATAAGAACCACTTATTCGGAATCTCTAACTTAAACCGATTTTCCTGTTTTGAATCGTTTTAAGTAACTCTTTAAAGGTTTCTTAATTCTTTTTCAAAATTAAGTGGGGACTCTCTCAAAAGTCAAAATTTCCGTAAAACAGAAATGGCGACTCTACTGGGGATATCTAATTAGGTTCTAACCAAATGTTTGATTTCGTATTTTGATTAACTGTTTATGTGTTCATGTGTTTCGATTCTGTAGAGTTTAATAATCGCTTTGCATGACATATTCCTACATTATTTAAACTGTTTTGGGGTTTCGGGGGTATCCCAGCCACTATTGATCAATTCCAAAAATGTGTTGGAAATACAAACAGTTTATTAGCACTTGAGTCGTCTGATGGTTGTTTCTATTTTCAAACTCAAGTTGTCCGCTTGAGAACCAATGTTAAAAACCACTCTAGACACCGAGGATAGAACGAAACCAAAACCCTATTTTAGGCATGAGCCTAGGACGGCCCAATACCTGAGCGGGGGGTATTGGGCCTATTAGAAAACTTGCCCTATGTCTATTGACCCCGAGTCAATCACATATGGATCATACTTATGTGTTGGAGAAATATATGCTTGTCTAAATTCAATCCATTACCCTTTGGGGTCAGGGAAAGGCTTATCTTTGTCTTCTTTTATGTAGATAAGGCTCAATTTCATTCTCGTGAAAAGTTCAAGATGGTTACCAAACCTAACGATTACCTGAAATTATGGAGGGATTACATGGGTCCAGATGAGAGAAAAATTGTTAGGACGCACATCGGGCACCTATCTTCGTTGATCAAAATGGACACTTGGCCTGAAATAATCCACGTTCTTACAACTTTTTGGGATGATTAGAATATGGTGTTTCACTTCGGGGATGTGGAATTGACTCCTACCATCGAAGAAGTGTTAATTTTCTATGAGAGTATTGAAATGTGTTTCAAGAGAAAGGAAAAACCTGATAAGAACATTTTAGTTCCTGCCGTGTGGGACCGTCAAATGATCAAAGAGGCATTTTTAATTGACGACGACACTTAGCTAGGGGAACGTGATGGAGAAAATATCACTTTTTGGGAGTTGTATCATCGGTTTGGAAGATTCAATGCCTTCTACAAATTTGGACATAAATTTTAGTCCAAAGCAAAATGAAAGGAGATGGGAGCCTTTGCGATAGGTCTACTCAGAACCATGGTGTTCCCACAGGGGGAAAATGCCATAATTCATCCAAGGGTTGTTATGGTGGACCATGAAATTTTCTTTTGAGTAGATTACAATTCTACCAAGGTAGTCCACAATTTAGCTCCCATGATTGTCGCCGACATATATCGAGCCTTGGGAAGGTGTCAAGTCGAAAATCATTTCTTTCAAGGTTGCAACCTTATATTACAATGATGGATGATCAAGCATTTGGTAATGGATTTGAGAATGGTACAACCTGATCATAAAACAAGGATGGATATGCTAGCTCTGCACTACATGTGGTTGTTTCTACGCAGGTTCAAAAGGGAAGCATCTCACGAATTTTGGTTCAAGGCTTTTAGGGAATTAAGAGATGACGATGTGCAATGGTCCATTAACTCTCTTCGTTCAGGGAAATACACCATTTGAGGGGGCAAGTGGCCTTTCCTAGTGCTTTTTGGTCTCAGGGAGACCCGGCCCTACAATCCTGGCAGAGTTCTTAGGCAATTCGCAATCAAGCAGGAGGCACCACAAATAGATTCCATGCTTAGGTTTTTCACCGAATATGATGAAAGTGAGTCTCCACTCAAAGAAGGCATGATAAATGGATGGAGAAGAAGAAGGTGGACGGAAGTGACTTTCTATATAGAGCATGACCCTGAAGTCAGCGATACTTACAAGGAGTGGTTGAAAAAGAGTCTCGCTGGAGCATTGACTCCGGGACCAAATGTGCCCACTCGGGTTGTGGATGTAGAATTTGAGCATCAAATTCGGATCCACAGGTTACAAGATGAGTTCCAGAAAAGTGAAATCGCGCACCGGTATATACACATGTAGGACGCTTTAACTATATGTATGTTCAGGGAAGAGTTGAAAAGAGCTAGGTAAGAAGCTAATGATGCCAGGCAATGTCTAATCAATTTGGATGGTAGATGGCCTCCCAACTCGATAGTATAGGAAAAATGACTTATGACTGCAAGGAAAAATTATGCGGGAGTCATCTTATCATCAATAGGTATCAAATAGCACAGGAGGTAAACAAGGAAAAGAAGGCAAAGGCATACGAAGGAGCCTTCAGTAGCTAGTTTTTCTATTTCCCCTGCGCGGGAACTTATCTTCTTTTATGTTATTTCCCTTTTTCCCTAAAGATTGTATCCCTTTTTCATTATCTTTTGTAGGCATTTATGCCCTTTTTCGTGTCTATATGAGTTGGGGGTTAATGGATTGACTTCGAGGAAGCATATATTTTCTTCAAAAAATTGTTAGGCCTGAACCCTTGGCTCAAAAAGGGTCACCCCAATTAGGATACGTGTTATTATAATGTTTTTGTGTGATATAACTATTTTATGTGCTTATGTGCGTTTGTTTGGATCAAAGGCAAGTTCATCTACTATGTCCTATGGATGAATTTGGCTAGGACTCAAGCAACTCTATGTGGTTATTTACTGTCAAATATGTTGCATTACTTATCATATACGGAAACTAATACATCTGCCTTTGAGTTGTTTTACTTTACAGATAATAGAAATTACTCCGTGTTGATATAAGCTGGCAGAACATCCCTACTTCATCGGATCAAAGAGCACAAAATCCCATCCTCTGACCATCATTCAAAAATGACAGGAAATGACGAAGAAAGTGCACTGACTATCTGGGATAATGTGATATCGGAATAGAATGAAATGATTGCGGAACTTGCAAGAAAGTTAGAAATGCTTCAGGAAGAAATAAATCGCACTTGAGATTTGGCTAACTTGGCCATCACCGTCAATGCCCCCACTCCAGGAGGACACGGGACTCTACTCCAAATCCCTTCCCTCAGCACACATATTCTCGGGGATCAGCCAAATAATATATCGTCCGTCTCTGCCCCTCCACTTGTCCAAAACACTAATCGCGAAAATAACCCAGATGCCTACCATCCACAAAATCCATCTCTAACACCACAAAACCCATCTCCGAATCCATTCTCAAATCCCTAAAACACATTTTCAAATCAAGAAAATTAACTCCCAAATCCACAAGATTCACTCCTAAACCCGCAAAATCCATCGAATCTATCCCTGAATCCACCAAATTCATTTCCAGATCTGCAAAATCCATCTCAGAATCCACCCAACTACTCATAAATTCAACAGAACCTTTCTAATTTCCAAAACGTCCTCCTTACCTACTAACCAACTTCCTTTCATCCATAAAATCAAACCTCCCTTCTGAATCCTCCTCATGCCATCATATCCCCTGATATCTATAATCCCCTTCCTAATCCTAAAATAAACCATTACGAGAAGAAGGAGAAAGAGTGGAGGACCGAGCATGAACTAAAGTTGCTAGCTATAAAAGAAGAGATCATGAGGATTAAAGAATCTCATAGAGTGAGGGACCACGATAGTTTAAGGTATGATAATTTATGTGTTCACCCGGGAGTAGAACTACCAGATGGGTACAAAGTCCCTAAGTTTGAGATGTTTGATGGCACCAAAAATCTAATGGCCCATCTGAGAAGGAACTGTGATCAGCTGGTAGGGATAGGGAAAAATGAGGCATTATTGATACACCAATTCAGTCGAAGTTTAAGTGGCGAAGCCTTAGAGTGGTTCATATCTTAGGATCCGAAAAAGCAAACTGGTTGGAAAGCATTGGCCAAGCGTTTTCTTAACCGGTTCGTATTCAACATTGAAATAGTACCTGACCGATGTTCACTAGATCAAATCAAACAGAGGAATGTTAAGAGTTTTTGAGACTATGCTTTTCGTTGGAGGAAAAAAGCCGCCAAAGTGCAACCCCCCATGTCCGAGGAGGAAATGGTATCTGTGTTCTCCCACGCTCAAGAAGGAGATAGTATACCAGAATGGTGTCTACTATCAGGGAAACTTTTGCAGATTTGGTAAAAATAGGAGAATCATTGGAAGAAGGTATTCGGACAGAGAAGATTGCCAAAACCCCGACGTCGTCTGGGACTGTTATGTTCTCGAAGAAGAAAAAGGAAGATATAGGTGTGATTTCTGCTAATCTGTTATGAAAACAAAAAAAGAGGTTCAATTCTAGAAATGTTTTATCTCCTCCACCTTCACCTAACCTTCTGCACGCGTTCTACGCCAACCCCCAATACCAAGCTCCACTCTCAAATGCCCAACCTCAGTACCAAACTCCACTCCCAAACATCCAATCCTCATACCAAGCTCCACAGCCAAATATCTTTCCCCAATACCCAGTTCCACCTTCAAATTATCAATCTTATTTCCAAACCACTCCTCCAAATAACCGAACAAATTTCTAAACGCCTCCAAATTATCACCAAGTACCCCCTCTTACAAACCTAAGCCTGTATAACCCCCAAAGTCCAAACCATGAAAAGAAACCTCAACGAAATTTCACCCTACTAGCTGAAAGTCGTACCCAATTATTTGAAAGATTGAAGAACGCTGGTCATTTGCAACCAATATAGCCAAGGAATATCAATCCCAACTATCAATTTTTTAATGCAAGTCAACATTATGCTTATCATTCGAGGGCAGCGAGGTACAGTACAGAGGATTGTGTTTACTTGAAACACAAGATCCGAGATTTAATTGATCAAAAGGTCATCACGATCCAGGCGCCTACTCCAACTATTAATAGAAATCCATTGCTTAACCATGGGGGATCTACAGTTAACATGATTAAAGTAGAAGGTGAATGGGCATCGGACAAGACCATTACCCAGGTGAACTCCAAAAAGCGCAAAAGAGTGGAAGAGGTAGGAAAGATAGAGAAGGTCGTGGCTACCTTAAGTATCAATGAGAAAGCCCCATTTATAGTGATGGCAGCCCCAACTCAAGTGTACGCTCCCTCGCCAAGAAAGGAATTTATTATGTAAATCGTTGCTGCCTAAGGGATGACGCGATCGGGATGATGTTACATCCCTGAGGAATTGACTAACAAAAAAGATTCATAGAAAAGGCAAATCACTGAAGGAGAGGCTGAGGAATTTTGGAGGTGTATGCAACCAAAGGATTACTCAATTGTTAAACACTTGGAGAAAACGCCAGCCCAAATCTCTGTCTTGGCATTATTAATGAGTTCACAATACCACCGATAGGCTTTATCAAAGGTCTTGGAGGAAGCATATATTCCCGTAGGAACGAGTGTTGAGAATCTAGCAGCGATGATAGGGAACATTGTGGGGAATCATCAAATATCAATCAGTGATGAAGAATTGCCATTTGAAGGAGCGATGCACAACAAAGCCATGCATGTCATCGTCATTTGCTGCGATTATGCGATTAATCAGGTATTAATAGATGACAAATCTGGTGTGAATATGTCCCCTCTCTACATTGGTTAAAATGGGCTATGATCTAGGAAAAGTTCATTAAAGCCATGTAAATGGTGGGCAGAGAGATACCATAGAAGAGATTGATTTCCACATCCAAATGGGGCCTGCTAAGTTCAAGACTAAGTTTCATGTTATGGATATCCATCCTAGCTACAACCTGCTCTTGGGAAGACCATGGATACACAGTGCAAAGGAAGTTTTATCACCCCTTCATCAATTATTGAAGTTCATTTGGAAAGATCATAAAGTAGTCATCCAAGGAGAAGGAATTCGAGCGAACCATCCCAATGGTTATGTGCCGGTGATTGAAGATATTCCAAAAGGTATCAGTTTCTATACAGTGGAAATTGTAAATGCTGCGGACAGAGATTCGACGCCCAAAGTACCAATGCTTTCTGTCTATAAAATGATTGCAACGGTGATGTTAAGAAATGGGTTTGAACCTGGTCGAGGCTTGAGCAAGAATTTACAAGGAATTATCGAGCCTATTGCGATCCTAGAGAGAAGTTCTAAGTATGGGTTAGGATATCAGCCTACTAGAGAGGATAGGGTTAAGGATGAACTAGAAAAGATTTCGTTCTATTCCAGTCATTTCCTGTACGAGAGGTGTTAGATGATGATGGTCTTGGGGATGGGATAGGAGATTTATTCGAAGAATGCAATACTGTACCAGAAGATCTCCCAAAGTCTAGCGGGTTGAAGCAGATTGCGCCAGGAGAGGCCTTACCAAATTGGACATCCTCTCCACTCATAACCCATCGCTCATCGTGGTAGATGAAAGGGCAATTACTGATAATTTTTAAAATTGGTGATGATCCAGAAGAGGCCCCGTGATCCACCTTTTATATCTCAAAACTTTCTTTTTGTATCTTACTGCTTTCAAAAAGGCATGGACTTGTATTTGCGCAAGTCATGAGCCATGATTTTATAATTATCTCCCAAATTTCAATGAAAAGGCCTTCATTTATTTAGAAAATTCTGTTATTTCTAAAACACTCCTAGTCAAATATTTTGTTATTATCTTGTTAACATCTAACTTGGTTTGTTTGTCCATTACAGTAACAGTAGCTTAAAATCCGCCAATATCGTGTCATGTCAAAGCTTAAACGAACAAAATGAGGGGAACAATAATGATTGGAAGGACGAGGATGAGGAACGATTAGCCAAAGATATGGAGGAATTTGAGAATCGTGAAAAACCCAATTTGGAAGAAACTGATGCAGTCAACTTAGGAGATCACGATGAAATCAAAGAGATAAGTGTCAATATCCACCTGGAGATGCCACAAAGGAAAGAGCTCATCCACCTGTTGCGGGAATACATCGACGTGTTTGGTTGGTCCTATGATGATATGCCAGGGTTGAGCACCAGCATTGTGTCACCTAAGTTGCCAATAAATCTAAAGTTTGATCCAGTCAAGCAAAAAATATGAAAATTCAAGCCAGATTTAAGTCTAAAGATCAAGGAATAAGTGACAAAACAAATCCAGTCTAATATTGTCGAGGTCATAAAATATCTGACGTGGTTGGTCAATATCGTCCCTGTGCCTATGAAGGACGACAAGATTCGAATTTGAGTTGACTATAGAGACTTGAATAGATCCAGTCCTAAAGATAATTTTCCATTGCCCAACATCCACATTCTCATAGATAACTGTGCAAAACATGAAATGCAGTCATTTGTTGATTGTTTTGCCGGGTATCATCAGATATTGATGGATAAGGAAGATGCAGAAAAATGGCTTTTATTATACCCTGGGGTGTTTATCATAAAAAGGTAATGCCGTTTGGTCTCAAAAATACGGGTGCAACATATATGAGGGCTTTGACGATGATTTTCCATGATATGATCCATAAAGAGATTAAAGTGTACGTGGATGACGTAATTATTAAATCCCGCAAGAGTTTGGATTATCTGACCCATCTGGAGAAATTTTTCAACAGATTAAGAAGGTACAGTTTGAAATTAAACCCTGCTAAGTGTGCTTTTGGTGTGCCATCAGGGAAGTTACTAGGGTTCATAGTCAATAAAAGAGGCATCGAGTTAGACCCATCAAAAATCAAGATAATTCAGGACTTGCCACCGCCGAAGACTAAGAAGGAAGTTATGAGTTTCATGGGTCGTTTGAATTACATTTGCAGGTTCATCATGCAGTCAACAGTTATAAGCGAGCCAATTCTCAAGATGTTGAAGAAAAATGCATTGAACGAGTAGACAGAAGAATATCAGAGAGCTTTTAACCGCATCAAGAAATACTTTTCTGCACCGCCGGTTTTGGTTCCAGCAAGAGAAGGAATTCCACTATTACTATACCTGTCAGTCTTAGAAAAGTCTTTTGGATGTATCCTCAGACAACATGATAAGACCAGTAGGAGAGAGAAAGTCATTTACTACTTGAGAAAAAAGTTCATGTCATATGAAGCCCGTTACACTCTTGTAGAAAGGACATGTTGTGATTTGACTTGGACGGCACAAAAGTTGAGGCATTATCTGTGGTCCTACAAAACATACCTCATCTCGAGAATGGATCCATTTAAGTATATTTTCCAAAAGGCCATGCCTGCGGGAAAGCTAGCCAAGTGGCAAATGTTGCTGAGTGAGTTTGACATTTTGTATGTAACCTAAAAAGCAATCAAGAGGCAAGCCTTAGCAGATCATTTGGCAGAGAACCCAGTTGATAAGGAATATGAGCCACTTCGAACTTACTTTTCAGATGAGGAAGTTTTGTTCGTAGGAGAAGACACTACAGATATTTACCCCCGATGGAGGCTATTTTTTGATGGGGCGATCAATTTCAAAGGTTCAGGAATTGGAGCATTTTTGGTGTCAGAAATGGGCCAGCATTATCCGGTAACTGCTAAGTTACGTTTTCCATGCACCAATAACATGGCTAAATATGAGGTTTGTATTCTGGGTCTCAAATTGGCACTTGATATGGGTTTTCATGAATTATTAGTCATTGGGGATTCAGATTTGTTGATTCACCAGGTACGGGGAGAATGAGCGGTAAAAAATCCCAAGATCACTCCTTATGTGGAGCTGGTGCAAGAATTATGTGAAAGATTCAAGGAAATTGATTTTAGGCATATCCCACGAATACAAAATGAGTTTTTTGATGCTTTGGACAGTATATCTTTCATGACTCAGCACCCAGATCAGAGTTACATTAATCCTTTGGAAATAAGCTTGAAGGAGTAACCCGCATATTGTGTACTCGTGGAAGAGGAGCCTGATGGAAAACCTTGGTACTATGACATTAAAAGGTATTTGGAATATATCTTGAAGAGGCTAGTAACAACCAAAAGAAGTAAATCTGGTGTTTGGAAAAGAATTACTTTCTAAGTGGGGAAATTCTTTTTAGGAGGACTACTGACTTGGGATTCCTAAGATGTGTCGATGTTGCGGAAGCCAATAAATTGATAAAAGAGGTACACGCTGGAATTTATGGGCCCACATGAATAGGTTTGTCCTTTCCAGAAAGATCTTGAGAACCGGTTACTTCTGGATGACTATAGAAAATGATTATAGTAAGTATGTGCAGAGATGTCCAAAATGTCAAATACACGGAGATCTGATTTGAATGCTCCAAACAAGCTTCACACAATGAATTCGGCTTGACCTTTCGTAGCTTGGGGCATGGATGTCATCGAACCAATAGAGCCATTAGCGTCGAATGGGCATAGATTTATTTTGGTTGCCATTGATTATTTCACTAAGTGGGTCGAAGCGGTTTCATACAGAGCCGTCACTAAGAAAGTGGTTGTAGATTTTATCAAGAATAATTAGATTTGCCGGTTAGAGTACCGGAATCGATCATTATTGATAATGGGGAAAACTTGAACAGTCACTTGATGAAAGAAATTTGTGATCAGTTCAAGATTGTGCATTGCAACTCGACTGCATATCGTCCCCAAATGAATGGAGTTGTGGAAGCGGCCAATAAGAATATCAAAAATATCATGAGAAATATGGTAAAAAATGATAGATCATGCCATGATATATTACCTTACGCTTTGCTAGGGTATCGCACAATAGTTCGAACCTTCATCGGAGCGACCCCCTACTTACTTGTCTATGGGAATAAAGTTGGGATACCTGCGGAAGTTGAAATACCTTCCCTAAGGATTATTTAGGAAGCTAGACTAAGTAACGAAGAATGGGTTCGTTCTCGTTATGAACAACTCATGTTGATTGATGAAAAGAGAATGGTCGTTGTATGCCATGGTCAGCTGTACCAACACAGGATGGTTCGTGCCTTTAACAAGAAGGTGAGGGCTTGGGCATTTGAAGGGGGGCAGCTGGTTCTCAAACGAATATTCCCTCACCAAGAGGAGTACAAGGGAAAGTTCGCTCCAAACTGGCAAGGGTCATACATAGTTCGCAAGGTGCTATCTGGAGGAGCTCTGATTTTGTCTGAGATGGATGGCACGGAGTGGACCAAACCAATCAATTCCGACGCGGTAAAGAGATATTATGTTTGAAGGACATTCTAAATTTTGTGTTTCTTTAGTTAATTTACTATTAATCGCCTTTATAATAATGTTGTTTTCTAGTGTGTGACTGTCTAGAGTCCTTTCCTCTTACGTAGGAACTACGTTTGACCTGAATTCCCAAGAAAGGGATATGTAGGCAGCCTATGTCGGCTTCGGTCAACCCCTTAGGATAATTTATCCTTTCCTCTTATGTATGAACTACGTGATGACCTGAATTCCCAACAAAAGGGATACGTAGGTAGCATATGTCGGCTTCGGTCAACCCATTAGATTTTCTATATATATCCCTAGCGTAGTCCTGAACTATGTTTGACCTGATTCCTGCTTCAATGGGATACGTAGGCTCCCCACCATCTCGGTCATATAACACTAGGAAATGGAAACTAGGGAAGAATTTTCGAGAAGGAATCTCGAAATTCACAAGAGAAGATCGACATCCAACAAAGAGAATGAAGATCAGCAGAGACTTCAGACCCATCCGGATTGGTATCATCTCAAACAACTTTAAACTGGAGAAGAAATTTTGAGAAAGACCTCAAAATTTCCACCAAATGCTAGAACATATTCCAAATTCCCCAGCACCAAAGGTTAAAGTCAAGCTTTGAAAGCCATCGACTGTAACAAAGTCTGGGGAGACTCAATTTTTGGCTATGATAGAACTATTTGAAGAAACCCTCCAACAATGATCATGATTTTTGGAAATCATCCGTCGGATATATTCAAAATTTTCTAAAGTTTTACAGAAGTTTTCTAAAGTTTTACAGAAGTTTTCGAAATTATTTTCAAAAATTTAAGACTATTTTCAAAAAATCTTATGACTCACTTATTTAGTACTTGCCTAGACATCATTTGGGATGGAGTGTCAGGGTGGAAGTCCCAATATGACGGCATACCCAAGAGATGGCAAAGAGAAAATTGAGGATCGAAGAAGGTCAACATGGAGTAATTTTATCCAAACTAATCATTTTTCTGTGGATGCAGGGGTCAAAACACAAAAATACGAGTCTCTTTCAAAAATCCCCGAGCAAATTGGGAGCCACAATAGATCATTAATGCCCAAGAATGGTATTTTAGGGCATCCCTAAAAATGGGTTAACAGCTATTTATTGAGGACCTTTTGATTTGTCCATCTCATTTCTTGAGATCATAGGCAACAAACAAAAGCGCCTATTCTTCTTTACAAATATTGTATTTAGAAGTTTCCTAAAAATAGTCGCTAGCAAAAGTGACTTTGTGTCTACTAATCGCCTACCTTGAGCACAGGTACATGCAGAAAAAAAGATGATGACAGATGAATTCAGGTAAAATTATTTTTATCATTTCCTCAAGGGACATTATATATCGTTGCCGCAAGGCGTTGCCCCAAGGACCATTACATATCATTGCTGCAAGGCGTTGCCCCAAGGGCCATTACATATCATTGCCGCAAGGCGTTGCCCCAAGGGCCATTACATATTATTGCCGCAAGGCGTTGCCCCAAGGTCCGTTACATATCATTGCCCCAAGGTCCATTACATATCATTGCCACAAGGCGTTACCCTAAGGGACATTACATATCATTGCCGTAAGGCGTTTCCCCAAGGGCCATTGCATATCATTGTCGTAAGGCGTGGCCCCAAGGGCCATTGCATATCATTGCTGCAAGGCGTTGCCCCAAGGGCCATTATTTATTATTGCCGCAAGGTATTTCCTCAAGGGCCATCACATATTATTGCCGCAAAGTCCATCTCATACCATCACCCCAGAAGACATTTAATATCTGTTGACACAATAGACAGAAATGCTGGCGTCGAGGATATTATCATTTAATATCTGTTGACACACTATACAGAAATGCTGGCGTCAAGTATATCTCATCATTTTATGAATCATCATCTGAATGCATCGAGAGCACACGATTTGAAGGGACGCCTTTAATTCGCTATCTAAGGATGAATGATATATAAGATTTCCTAGAAATTGATAATTTGAGGGTCATCTATAAGTCATATTATTTGAAATAAGATAGTGTGCAAGATCACCTATGAGTTGATATCCTGTAGGACATCCGTAAGCCACAACAACATCCTAACCGGATAGTGTGCAAGATTGCCCAAAAATCAATAGTTCAAAGGTTATCCATAAGTCGCAACTAAATCCTTACCGGAGAATATACAGAATTGTAAAATTAATACGTCCAAGGGTTCTCTATAAGCCGCGTCATATCCAAGATTGATTATGTTCAGGATTACCCAAAGATTAACAATTTGAGAGATTATCTATAATTCATATTGTATCCAAGGTCAGATGATGCGCAGGACCACCAGAAAGCTAGTGATTGGAGGGATATCTATAAGCCATCTCTTATCCAAAGTTGGATAAGGTGTAGGATTACCTAAAGGCTAGCAATTCAAAGGATGTCTGTAAGTCGCCTTGTACCCAACAATCAAATAATACGCAAGATTATCTGAAGATTTACAATTGAAGAAAAATTTATAAATTGATCATCGGCTATAACCGGAGAGGTTATAATTCCACATACAATAAGTAATATAGGTAACCAAAAGGGTTGCCACTCCAGCACAAGATTACATGATTTTAGAGACCATTCTGCATAAAGTATCACCGGTGTCCAAAAGTGCCACCCCACTCTGAAGGTACAAAAAAGGATAACTTCACTTTTTAGACAACAACTCACGCGGAGATATGGTCAAATACTATATACTTATTTCATGAATTGAGCTTATCTATAATGATTTTTGTGTGAGAAATTGTCGAGAGCATCCGAGAGGATGAAAATCTCAAACCAAAATCACAGGTGTGAACTACTCCAAAAAGAACGCACCACAACGTGGAACTCTTTCTCAACAGCAAAATGGGACATAGTCTGGAGAGGGATGTCAAACTCTCTAGATGCGAGCTAAATGATGATCACCACCACCATCTGACCACACCTCTATTAGAAGGCATATGGATATTTTTGGATATTCTGGTCTCAGTTTTACCTCTGGGATGTTTTCTTAACTCATACCGAGGGGAACTTTCTTTTTCATTCAAATTCGAGTGATAAGACTCGTATAGTTTAGGAAATTATGCCCAGGTAAATTCTTACCTATGTATGTGAAGAGGTCCACGTTTATCGTTAAGAGGTTACAAGCCTTTTTTCCGCAACTCGATCAACTTGTCACTCATCTTGAGCCAAAGATTGTTTGAAACAAAAGACTATCTTTTCTACCGATCGAGTCGAACTACAAGCAGTCTGATTACCTAAAATCTTGGGGATATGTAGGCTGAGATCTATGTAGAAAACTCAACTACATTCCAACCTGCCCCCTAATCCCTTTATTCCCCAGTTTCTCGATTTTATCAAAAACTCTAAAATCGAGGTAACTTGTGAATTTTTTTGAAAATCATGCTCAAGATAAATATTTATTAACTATAAGTGGCCTGAATTCTCATGAAACCTGAGATATATAGGAAACCTGATACCGAGGTTCGGCCATAACTCCATGAAACTCGTGCGGAAAACCAACCTCTCTTAGATACAAATTTGTGGTCGGACAAAAATTAAGAATGTCAACCTCCCTTTGCCCAGGATTACTTGCATCCATCCTACCCAAAGGGAGGGGTAAGTTGTTGACACCTAATTTTTGTCCTCCACAACTACGTTAAATCTCGGGTTTCTTTTATTTTCGAATAAAATCACAACAATTATTTTTTTCAAATAAATGCGTTTTAAAATAAATATTTGGGCTAATTTTGTCATTTAAGTGATAATTATATATTTTCGTATTTGCATATACGAGATTGTAGAAATGACATCATTTAAATGAACATTTTCATCAAAATTGGACTTTAAATTAAGGATTATTTGGAAAATAAATTTTAAACAATTAAATCATGATTTAAATACAATTTATTCTTACAAATAATCTATTTGGATAAATACTTATTTGGTTTTATTAAATCAAGAAGCTCGGAATTGAACAAGGGGTTAATTCGTATCAAATTTCGATTTGATTTAGTCAATTTGTTGAATTTGGCTCTGATTGAAATCAAATTGGCCCTAATTGAAATGCAATTGACCAATTGGTATTTAATTTGGCTATAATTTAAATTCAATTGCCTAAATTAAAACCCAAATATCCTAATTCTAGCCCAATCCTTAAAATTACCTCCTAATCTACCCAATTCTTGGCCCAATACTTAAATCCCAAACAAACCCATTTTAAACAAAATCCGCCCAGCCCAACAATTCTCTAAATAATAGCCCAACTCAATTAATAACCCCCAGCCCAAAACAAGCTCCTGACCCGGGCCCAATTCATTTTCTCCAAATAACATCAGCATCAACAATATTCAAGAACAACAATGCTAAACCCACCTTCAACATTAGCAACTTCCAATCGCGACAGACAGACCCAAACCCGACCCTCAAATTTAACAATTTTAGTCTACGACCTGTGTCTCATGAACCCAGAATAAGGCCGACATGACCTTTTTCCATACGTGTCTCATTAGTTCGTACGAATAAAGCTCAAGAAGCTTTCGAAATAGGTCCAAGTGTCTCCTCAATGGTTCGATTCCGTGAATCTTAGATGATATTGTACGATTTCGTACATACCTGGGGGGTTTTAATTAGTTTTCGACTGAAATTCATTGGGGGGGATTTTGATTGGTCTACCCGTTATGAATCGGGGGGAAAATAAGGTGATGTGGGGGGATTCAAAATTCAAAAAAAATTCGAAGAAGGGCCCCTATTCATTCTCTATATATAAAGAGTCATTCATTCTCTTTTGGGGAGGATTTTTCCCTTGGTTTTTGAGGGGTAAATACAAGGAGATTCTTTTTTCTCTTTGGAAGTCCTTTTTCTCTTTTGGGGGGAATCAAGAAAAAAGGGTCAGAAATTTGAGGGTTTAGAAATTGTGTTTAAAAAAGCTTTGGGAACTCGAATTCTATTTCTTAGAAATTTTAGGTTTTCAAAATTGCTAGGTACAGATTCGAGGATTGAAGAGGGAAATCTTTTGAGTGAGTTTCTGATTCAGAAATAGAGAAAGAAAAATTTTAGAAGTTTCTAAATTTAGGTTGAAAACCTTAGTTGAAAATCTGGGGGGTTGCAAAATCTCTAAGAGGTAAAAGACAGATGACACTCTATTAGTGGTCGACATCGCGAGATTCTGATAGCAACGATTTTACTAATAGCTCATCATCCTATTTTGCTACCACGAGACAGGTAACACTCTGTTTCAGTTATTTTTTAATTATTTCTCCTTCATCTCTCTATTCTATAGTCATTTAGTTCTCTCATTGATGTGGTATGCTGGGCTGGCTGCTGTAGAGGTCTTAAGGACCATGAGTTGCTGTTGTGGATAAAGAAGTTGAGTGTGTTGTGGTGTTAAGATTAATCTATGTTCGGGTTTGATTTCTGTCATTCTTTTACTTTGATGTCATGGTCTGTCTTTCATTCTTGAGGTTACTGAATAATTTTCAGACTATGTTCTACTTAGTGTATTGCTTGAGGCGAGAAGGGCTGGATTATTAGGCTAAGTTTTTTGCTTTTGATTGTATTCAGTAGTTTAATAGGGGGATGTTTGGCTCATAGTTGTTATTTGATTGTGTATGTCTGTTGTTATCACCGGATGGCGGCACGATTGTCGAAGTTAGCGGCGTTGCTAGCAGAGCTACCTCTCAAGCTCCTTTGGCTTCTCATGTGCCAAAAGGACAATGATTAAGGTCCAAGATATGCTACAAAAATCCAACGATTCCTCGATGACTACCTTATTTGAGTGAGCGAGGAGAAGGATTGAAACAATCTATTATTTTGATCATTGTTACTGTTTGTTGTTATTGTAACTGTTGAGCCATAATTTCATTAGTCGAACTATCTCTTGAGTTCTTTGGTTTCTCAAAGGACAAGGAACAACAAAGATAAGTCCGCTAAAAAACAGAAAATCCTATGATTCCTCGGTGATCATCTCGGTTACCAAAAGCTATCCTTTTGGGTTTGCCGAAGAGAGAGTGAGGATGAGGATAGTGGACTTTGCCATATTTTCCTTTGGTTTTGTGAGTTATGTCTTTCATTTTGTTTCGAATCCCAAATTTAGATTCCCTCTCTTTAGGTTCATTTTCAGCATAAAAACACATTAGAAGGATAACATCATCGTATTTCAGGATGCTAGGCATTTGAGTATGTTTGTTCAGGAAGTCAGCTTAATTTTGTTGTCATTGTACTGTGTATAGTATATACTCAGGCTAAGGATTCCCAAGGATCTTTCTCTGTCAACAATAATCAAGAAAGTAGGGATGAAGTTGCATTCATTTTACTTTCAACATGGGATTAGAGATGAGACAACGCATCACAATTGCTTTTCTCCATCCTCAAATACTTGCTGCCAGAACTTAATACTATAGGTTATTTAAGAACTCTTCTAGATTCAAATATTATTTGTCTCGTGGTCAAGTGCAATTAATATGTTGTCATTGTTGAGGTTATTGTTTTGAGTGACTGAAAAAGTTCAAAACTTGAAAGGAAAGTCATTCTTTCGAAAGGGCTTGCTTTATAGCTATTACTACGACTCATGAGTCAAACATTGAGCACCTCGCTCGTTCTCCAGGCTACTGTTATGTGCCTTATGTTTTCAACTTTCTTGATAAAATAGGATGACATGTAAGCTTTATAGATTAACGTCTCGGTAAGTATTCAAAACCTCGTCCATATTCTGACCATGCGTCTAGCTTGATAGAATCTTGAATTAGCTTTCTTTTACTGATATTATTGAATATGAAGCACATGTCATTCTGATCATAAATATATTTCAAATAAACTTACAGTATGTCAAGCGTTACTTACGTTATCACTCATCATACGCTCTTGGGTATCAAACATGTCATTTATACCTGAGTGCAAATAAGTTTACATCAAGACATATTTGCTTAGCATGTTGTTTGACTATATGGACGCACCCTCCTTCTTTCTTATGAGC
>NC_061120.1:9836498-9841275 GCF_002878395.1 Capsicum annuum | reverse complement strand
TATATATATAGTTATATGCTAATTTATAAAATATATACACATGTATACGTTAAATATATACTACTTTAGAGTCTATATTCTATATATACACATATATACGTACCATTCAATATATGTACTACTTTAAAAAATATGCTACAAGATATATACTACAATATTATTATTTATATACTAATTTATAAAGCATATACACATGTATACGTTAACTATATAATACTTTATAGTCTATAGAAAATCTCTCTCTCTATATATATATATATACGTACTATACATTATATGTACTACTTTAAAAAATATGCTACTTAATATAATGAATTAATAATACTTGATAGTAAATTAGTAATAAATTAAAACTAAGTATTTATTTAAACTAGAAATTCAATTTAAATCATTAAATGAAAAAAAATTACAAAGTAAGGACTAAGGAGTGAATGAATGTTACATTTTATTGATTGCAAAATGATTCAAAATTTATAATCTACATGAATGAAAAATCTACAAAGTTTTCATCCTTTTTTCCAACTCATCCATGTTAATATTAATGGAAAATTACATAGGATAGTCAAAGTCAATGGGAATAAAATCATGAATTGGACTTGATTCTGCTGAGTTCTCCCTTGAAGTCATAATTTCTTCAAGTTTCTGTTCGTCGTTCGGCTCCACCTCCATTCTTTGATTTCTCTGTTCCACTCTAATCCAATCTCTAACGCAAACTATAACATTTATAGCATTGCTTCCCAATGAGTGTCGGTTGTCTCCAAGTTGTTGTCGTCTCTAACTAAAAGCGTTGTCCGATGCAACGGTTGACATTGGAACATTCAATATATCTCTAGCTAATCTTGAAAGCACAGGATATTGTATTTCATTATTCTTCCACCAATCCAACGAGTTAATCCATCGTCTGCGATCCTCTAGCGGCGTTCGAAGATAATACTTAAACTCTTCCCGATAAGTTATTGTGTAAGTTCCCGCCTCAACATTGTTTCAACAATTTCAATCATAAAAGTAATCTGGAAAATCACTATGTGTCAGCCTTTTAGAAGATGATGGCTCCTCGGAAGGATGAGGATCGATAGTTGGAGTGATATTTGTTGGTACAGCTAAATCAAGTAAATCAGCATAATGGTTATATAATTTATCTATGTAAGCGTTCGCATCACCCATAGTCGTCCACAAATCTGGTTGTTTTTGTTCTTCATCATCAGAATCATTATTAGTATTTATCTCTAAGTTAAAATAAATAAGAGTACTAAAGTGGCATATAGTAGTATATTTCATACACTAATTTAGCATAGTACCAACCAAGTAAATAGGAGGAATCGAAAAAAAATATTTTTTAAATTTAGCAAACATAGCACCAACAGTTTCTTTGTAACTTTCTTTATTCTTATATTCTTTGAGCAAACAAAAAATATCGATTATATATGTTAAAATATTTCAAACAGTAGGATAATAAGCACCAAAAAACTCAACCGTATCTATATAAATTTTTTTTCAAAAACTTAACAAGATCATCAATTATAGCCCAATCAGAATCATGTAGCATACATTCAGTCGAATCAGCAAATGAACCACAATGTTGGTTAAAAGTTAGTGTAATAGGAACTCTATATTTATGACAAATTTTTAAAAAATTATATGTAGCATTTCATCTAGTATCACATTCTTCAGGCATCAATATCGGTGCAAGTCAATTTTCTTCACATTTAACTTTAAATTCTCTAATTTTTTTTCTTCAATTATTTCCTTAAATAAAACCAACAGCAAGATGGATTTTTTCAATAGAAAGCTCAAAAAACTCAAGACCATCTGTTACAATTAAATTATATATATGACAAGCACACTTAACATAAAATATTTCAGGTAACAACGGAGATAGCTTAGCTTTTAACTTTGTAATAGCAGCCTTGTTGTTAGAAGCATTATCAAAAGCAATACATAAGATTTTATTTTCAATACCATAAAATTCTGCAACTTTACCAATCAAATCAGCAATAAAATCTTCAGTATGTTTACGATCTTCATCATACAAAAAAGCTAGAATTCGTTTTTGCATAATAAAATTACTATCTATCTAGTGGCAAGTAATGGTTAAATAATCATTTTTATTAACAGCACGACCAAGATCAGAAGTTAAAGTCATTCTACATTGAATATTTTTTAATAATTTAGATAAATAAAAATAATATTGTGAATGAAGTCTAAAAATATCGGCCCGATATGTACTTCTAGGAATACCATTAAACATAGGATTATAAATTTCTTGAATATAATAAATAAAAACGTTAGAGAAGGAAAACTGAAAGGAAAACAACCCATAACTACCATTTTTGTTATTTCTTCTCGATCCCTCAATTTATTATACTTTTTAATTACCTGCCGGTTCCTGGATCCATTCTAATTTGTGTTGGCCCACCAACATCCTAACCACCTTTTGCAATAAATAACTCTCTTTCGTAATTATCACGTATATGTCTCATTAATGTACCCGTACCCCCTTGCTTGCCTCTTCTTTTATGCTTATATTTTTGTTGACAAATATTGCATTGCACCTCAATATCTAATATATGAGTAAAAAATTGTTATGCAATACTAGTTGTTTTACGAGCTCTTGGTGGATGGAGAGGACAGGAAGGGCAATTAACCGATTCAGATCTAATATTAGCATTTCCTACTGCGGGTATCTCACTAATATTTTCATCATCTTCATCTAAATCAACCACATCTACTTCATTTTTTTCTTCTATACGTAATTTTTCTGAGCTTCTACATAATCCATATCGTGAGCACCTACACCTACTTCTTCCTCAAAAGGTTGACTAAGCGGTACCGGAGGCGAAGACACACGGGTATATTTACTACTTGAACTACCTCTACCGTCAATAATTCGCTTTTTACTACCACTACCACTTCCGGAACAGAATTTTTTTACACTTTTTGTGGCGAGGTTTCTTAATTTATCCATAATATAAATCAAATTAAAAAAAAACTAAAAATACACAAATATAATAAAATTAAATATTCAACAATTAATACACTAGTTAAAAATTAAAAGTAAGAGATAGAACAAAAATATCAAATTTTGGAAGTATACGAAGTTTGCGACTTTAGAAACTTTCACTCGTACTTTGTAATCGCAAAATTAAAAAATTAAATTGAGCACTTTAGGAAATATATAGAATATTTGAATTTTGAGAATTGAGATTTGAGAGAGAATAAGATTTGAGAGAATGAAAATTGTGTGAAAAATGCTTTGAAAGTGTAGGGTATTTATACGATTTTTTTTGGGTTTAAAAAAAATTAATTTCTTTTCTATTAAAAAGGGCATATAGCCGTTTTTGGGGCCCAAACGATCATATAGCCGTTGGGCCCAACGGCTATAATGGCCCGAACGGTCAAAAATTATTTTTTTAATTTTTTTTTAAAGTTACCGGGTCGGTTAACCGGCGGGCCTGGATCGGGTTTGGTCCAGGCCGAATTAACCAGGCCCCAAAAAAAATAACCAAGCCTGAAACCCTACAGCCCGTGGGCTGATCGGGCCGGGTCATACCGATCCGGGTCATTTCGGTGGGCCAAGTCGGACCGGGTCAAACCGGCCCATTTAACAGGCTTAATTTGTACTCTTCGATTTTTTTTTCATTGGTTAAGAACAATAACTTGAATGTAGAATATACTTATATGGATTGTGATGGCCGGGTGGGATAATATAGATTGAATTCTTTCACTATAATGAAAAATATCGAGTTTGAGTCTTTGTAAATAATAATTTTTTTTTTTAAATCGAAAGTGTTGTACATAACAGTCTGCTTTACTGTTATGAATAAATAGATTCAAAGTCTAAGTTAAAGTTTAACTTTTATATTTGTATCATGGATCTATTACACTTTTGTAATTGTGAAAATTTTATGAATTAGTATTATATTTTACTAAGGGCAAAATAGCTCGGTGGACCTTTGTACTTGTTTGAGTTTGTAAAATGGACGTCTCTACGTAAACTTTTGTCATCTGAACCCCTGAACTCAGTAAAACTCAACATTTTAAACACTATTTCAGTGTGTAACACAATTACTGTCACGTCAGCTTCCATGTTATTTTTAAATGTTGCATTAAATTTTACATCATTTTTAAAATGTCACATAAGAAATTAAATATTAAAAAAATTAATTAAATCAACAACTTTTTTTAAATGCCACATAAAAAATTAAATATTAAAATTTTAACTATAAATACACGTACACAAATATAATGAATTTTCAATTTTTAAATTCAAATATCTTTAACAATTCCTAAAAGTTGTTTATTTATAAAAGTTGTAAAATTAGTCCGAAAATTATATGAAAATTTTAAATTGAGAAAGTGAATTTTAAAAAAATAAATTTAAAAAGTGAGCTGGGGGGTGGGGAAACGCGGGGGATGGGGGGCGTGGTTCTCCTTTTCCAAAATTTTACTCTGTCTGAATATCTGATATTGGGTCAAGAATCATATATAAAAAGGTCAAGAACAAGGACGTACGTGAATGCCATATCTGGAACTATGGAATGCTTCATTGCCTAAGAATTTGCTAATTATCGCAAAATAGTGCCGACCCACTTTGCCACATCACATTTACCCTTGTTAGCATTAATTTGGATTAGTCCGGGTTTTGGTGCGGCTACGAAATCAAATGAGAGACAAAAATGAATTTGTTTTTAACTTGTTCTTTTCTTGAATTGATTCCAATAAATGTGCTACTAACATTTTTACAAATGAGCAGGGGGAGTTTTTTTTTTTTTTTTTT
>NC_061120.1:9697761-9836398 GCF_002878395.1 Capsicum annuum | reverse complement strand
CATGCATGTGCAATCAAGCGTTTCATCTAACTCATCTGATTTTGTATCACATAAACTCGATTAACGGTCAGAGGGGGTAAAAATATTGAGTTTTGATGAGTTTAAGCGTTCATATGACAAAAGTCTAAGTGGAAACATTCACTTTATAAATTCAGATAAATATAAGGATCCATCAAACTATTTTGCTTTTTAGTAAGTTATTTATCAAGGGTAACTATTGTTTCAATAACTACTATTCGTAGCCTAAAGTACTTCCTTTATTTAAGCATTTAGTAATACTAGTTTAGGTGTACGCGTCTTGCGCGTGTACCTCACTTTAATGAGTTCAAATATTACACTAAATAAAATATTTATCTAAATAATAAAGATGAATATAATAATTAAATTTAATATCTTTTGAGTATGTAAAGATGGAGAATTTGCTCATTAAACCTAACCTTTACTAAAAATATTTTTAAAAGTAGATCGACATCCATCTACCATCTGTAAATTGCAACAAAATAATATAATGATAAAGACATCAAAATAATACAATTAAATCTAATCTTTACACACAAAAAAATTTTCAAAGTCGTCCGACACTCATCTATCACCTGTAAACAATAACAAAATAATACGATAATAGAACGATAATAGAGATATCAAAATAATACAACCAAATCTAACCTTTACATAAAAAAAATTTCTCAAAGCCGACCAACATTTATTTATCACCTGTAAACTGCAACAAAATAATACGATAAATAATACAATTAAACTAACATTTTATACACAAAAATTTCTTAAAGCCGATTGAAATTATCTACGAACTGTAAACTACCACAAAATAACAAACTAATAGAGATATTACGATAATACAATTAAACTTAACCTTTACCTAGAAAAAATTTCAAAGTCAACCCACATTCATCTAGCATCCGTAAATAAAATAAAATAATAAGATAATAAAGATACCAAAATAAAATAATTAAACCTAACCTTTGCACGAGAAATTCTTCAGAGCCAACCGACATTCATCTACGACTTGTAAACTATAAAAAAAATAATGCAGTAGTAATCACAAAGTTTCGATTTTGATTCAACTAATTCTTGTCTGATCGAAAATTTTGATTCTAAAGAATGATTTTGAATGAAAACAAAGAAAATGTATATATATATATATATATACGCACATGTTGAATTCTATTATGCTGACAAAAATAGTGAAGAAGTTGGGAGTTAGAAAATCAAGCATTCACCAATCTAGACATGCAATCGAATCAAGTTAGATGAACATCAATCATATTCTCCCAATAGGTAAACCGGTTTGTTCTCTAATTTAACATACATCTTAATATTTGTAGAAGTATTTCCTTAATTAATAGAGTCCTATTTAAAGAATATTTTCTAGTTGAATTGTAGAAACAAAAATATTAATTAATTCTTCTATCATATATTTTTGGAGTCCCATATATTTTTGAAAGTCTAGTAAAAAGAAAAATATTAATTAATTCTTCTTCCATATATTTTAGGAGTCCCATATATTTTAGGAAGTCTAATTAATATAATAAAAATAATCAAATAATAAATTAAATAAATAGTGAAAAGACAATTATATTTAAATGAGAGTCTTTTAACAAAAGACAAAAAATTTAAATTATTTTTCTAAGGATCTTTACAATTTTAATATATTATAGATCCAAAATCAAGATAAAATTGTCTATTGTTGTACAAATCCCAAGAAAGTTAAAAAAGACAACTAAGAGAAAAACAGAGAAACACAAGTAGAGACATAAAAATAACAAGCACAAATGATAAGCTAACTATAGTGATAATAACAACAAACTAAACCTAGCAACAAATAACTAAATAGAAAGTACTATTAACGGTGAACTAGTGATCACCTGTACAAAATATTTATCAACATCTGTAGCTAGAGAAAGAAGCCTTAACTAACTCCATGTCAACAAACACGGTAAGATAAGGTATAATTGTTCTTCAAAATGATTAAATATAAAAAACATAAACATATTTAATCATGAGTACTTGTGTTCGAAAATGAAAACGGAATTTGAGGAAAGATGAGAATGAAGTATTTATGGAAAAAGTTTTGAGAGCTTTGAAAATATCAATTGTGAAATTGAGTACGAATCGAGATAGCGAATTTCAAAGAGAAAAGATAGTGGGGGCATGTGGAACCTACGTGAGATTAGAATGTTTTTTCAGAGATCTAAGTTGTTTGTGCTTAGTCAGCTGCTCCTTCTATCTTAATTTCTATAATTTAGTTTGATTGAACATGACTAGTTTATCATAGTATCCCTATTAAATGATATTTATATTTTAAGAAAAAATAATTAATGCAAAGGGTAAAACATGGAAAAAAAATTATCTCTTCGTAATAAGTGAAAAAAGACAAGTAAAATGAGAAATCAAATTATGAAATTTGGGACGGAAGGAGTATTTAACTAGGATCATAACAAAACATATGACTAAAGTACAATTAATTATTGGGAATTAAAGAGTGTAATGGCTAAAGTACAATTAATTATTGGTAATCAAAGAGTGTAACCTCACATATGACCTTTTAAGTAATTAATGTTTAATCGACGATAGTAACTGCAAAAATGAGCAACATATCTTAAATGTGCCCAAATTTATTTAACATTAAATGATTCCTAATATTTGCCTATAATTATTGATGAACATATACACGCTCCTAACAACATCAATTAACACGAGTACTCATGGTTAAATTTATGTGTTCTTTACATTTAATCATTTTGAAGTACAATTGTATCTTTGTCTTACTGTAATTGTTGGCATAAAGTTAGTCAAAACTTCTTTCTCTAGCTATGGATGTAGATGAATATTTTATAAAGGTGATCACTCGTTCACCGTTATTAGTACTTGGCTAATTATGGTGACAACAAAAAGAAACTAAAGCTAGTAGCAAACAACTACATAACAAGTAGTAATAATGGTGACCTAGCGATCATCTTTATAAAATATTCATCAACATTGATAGATTCGGTACATTCATTTACTGAATATTTGTGATGGCATGTATAGATTTGGTGCATTCATGATTATTAGATCGATATTGATGTGATCCTAACTGAAATATGACCTTAACAATGTTGTTCCTAAATAAGGGTTAAAACCCACTTTTCACCGTAACAATGAATTTCTTTACTATAATAATTGCCTTCCAAATAAAATATTTATACGTATAAAAGAGGTTAAAAATATTGTTTAAAGATTTAATTGAGACAAATTTTGATCCATGACTTGACACTATTATTTACTCCGGTCGTGGAATATTTCGACCCTTTCTATATTTTTACAATGATTTAGTCTCGAAGATCATTCCGGGCAACAAACTTAAGGATTTATACTCTTTTAGTCACGGCTAGAGCCTGTGCACCTATTTATATATCTATACACATGTATGTATGGTTATGATGATATTGATACCTGGGAAGGGCATAGGATGTTGTTATGATGATATTGATACCCGACAAGGCTGGTGGATACTATTATGATAATATTGATATCTGGCACGGTCAGAGGATCCTGTTATGATGATACTCATACCCGATAAGGTTGGAGGGTATTGTGATGATGATATTGATACCTGGTAAGGTCGGAGGATATTTTTATGATGATATTGATACCCGAAAAGGCTGAAGGATACTGTTATAATGATATTGATACTCGATAAGGTCGGAGGATACTGTGATAATGATATGAATACCTGACAAGGACAGAGGATGTTTTGATAATGATATATATAATCGGTTCGAGTCCGGAGGATGGTTGTGATGTTGCTATTTGTACCTTGCATTCATTCTTGCATGTGCATCGCCTATTACCAGTATGCGCTTATGTCTATCAGCTGGTATGGGATGACTGTATAGATATGGGTGATGACTATGCCTTGCATTGTTGTGTGATGACTAAGACTTTCGAGCCTGGGGCGATGGGGGGAACGCATAGGCTCGGTTAGTTATTTGATTGTTCAAAATACCGATTACTTGTGTTGTTATTGATATTGTTATTATCATTATTATGATCATTATGATGGATAGTTTATGACAGACTGGTTATTGATTCTGTATCGATATTTGAGGTATGTTTTCGGCTCTTCTATCCTACGATTTCATTATTATACATGATTATTTCATGTCTAGCCATGTAAATTAGAAAACCCTGAGAATGATAGTATTAATTCCTAATAGGATTATAAAGAGGCCTTAAAATGAAGATATGATGATCTAGGTTGTTCTTTGAGATGACCTTATATCTCCCTCTCTCTCTCTCAATATATATATATATATATATATATACATATATATATATAGAGAGAGAGAGAGCTATATGTAGCTATGGTATTACCATATATCCCTTTCTTCATTTGTTCAAATTGTATACTCGTTCCTTGGTCTTGTATATTATTATATATCCTTCTTCTGCTCTTTATTCATATATTGACCAAAGATATACAATACAGTGTTAACACTCCTAAGTATGGCTGGAATAAGATGGTTCACCCTTATTATTTACTTAGCCTTATTATGTTGGTCTATTGGATATGAATATGATAGTTGTTCCTTATTATCTCATTGGCTTGTTATATAATTTCTGGACTCTTGGGTGTAGTTTTTATTCTATCTGTATGTTTTATATATCTGCTTTATCTTTGGACCTCAGTTGTCTGTTGTCTACTGAGTACCATTCATTTGGTACTCATGCTACACTTTTGCAGCCTGCAGATTATAATATGGTTATCGCTGCTGATGTGTGCATCGTACGGAGCCACCATGGGTAAGAGATTCGGAGTGAGCTCTCGACGTTCGGAGTATTACTTTCCTTCCTCTTATGTATAGACTAGTCTCTATATTATATTTGGAGATAAGCTATATCAGTGCAATTTATTTCATCTATTCCACTTTTGTACTAATATTATATTAGAAGCTTTTGTACTAATACCACTAGGTTTTGAGATTTATTCATGTATTTGAACTTTTGTTATATTTATTCTGCATTCTTTCCTTATTCTATTTGGTAGTCCGTTACTAGCCGTTCCAGACTACGATTTTGGCTTGCCTAAGGTGGGTTATAGTAGGCGCCATCATAACCTAAAAATTGGGTTGTAATAAATTGGTATCAGAGCCTAGGTTTCACCGGTGTATTAGTATAAGAGCTAAATGTTAGTACAGTCATGCGGATTGGTGTGAAGACGTCTGTAACCTATCTTCGGGAGGCTAGAGGGATATTTTAGGAAATTTGCTTTGTGACTTCTTATCGTGTGTCTGCATTGCTATTAACTTCAAACATATCCTTTTACTCTATTTTGTCCTTAATAAATGATGCAAGATTCGCAATGATATGGACTGGTACGGACGAGACTGGAGCATGCATTTCTAGAGTTTTAGCGCAGCATCGAACTAGAGAGTCAAAGATGGATGTCAAAGTTCTTTAGCGTTAGCTAAAGGATTTAGGGCCAATTTAGGCTTCAGTTGATCTCGTGACTACTTTATCCTTTGAGGTTCAACATTGGAAATCTGAGTCATGATGTGGTTCCCTCTCAGCCATAGATGACATTCGACTTATCAAGCAGTTCTCAGACCCAAATTGGGTCTATTGGTGTTCATCGGGGTTCTTTATCAGTTCTGAGTACGAGATTGGATTTCTCGAGTAGGCTAGACTTATTCCTATGCGATATCCTTCTGAGTAGGACATTGGTGTATGAATTATTTAAGGTTTTGAATTGCCACTCCATTTGGCATTGGAGCACTTGATAGCAGCTAAGTCTTTCTTCCCTCAAGTTTTTTATTATGAGAGGACCACAGAGAGCATGAATTGAGACTTATGGAAATGGCAAAAAGATACATGCCATCTATTTAGTGCTATTGGTATTTTATTCGGGAGTGAGGATCCTTTTGATATAGCTCTTTACTTGTAGCGTATCGGCTCTATGCAGATAGATTTCAGACTATGGGTGGTTCTCAGATTAGTTGTGATGATCTTAGTGGGCAGAATTCCTATTAGACCTTGCAGAGATTTTCGATATGAGTCTTCGGAACATAGCGGCCATTTTGGATAGTGAGAGGCAGTATCTCAAAGTATTCGAGAGATTTCGCTTAATGTCATTTGGCCGGCCATTTGTGCTCAGTTTATGTCCCTGCCATATTGATGCTTTGGGAGTTTTTACGACTATAGGATATCGACTATCAGTCTAGTAATTATCCCTGATATGGGATTTCTAGTCATTCAGCTTATTTAGATTAACCTTGTGATGTTGTGGCACCTACAATTAGAAATAGTGCGCTTAGCGCCTTAGTTGATGATTTAGTTGGTCAGTCCAAGTTGGACCTGTTCAGATTTATTTTTCCTATGTTTGTTAGGCGTGTGATTACGGATATCACCACGATTGGTGTGCTTTTGTTTCCCGCTTTTGGCTTTTATTATGTGTATTGGGGTTTTTCATACCCATTGATGATTATATGCCTTGATAAGTTCAAATTGGATATTATTTTCCTTGTTATTGAATTCAGGATTATATGACTACTCTAGTGGTTTATTTCTTTTATTAGTAGATGGAGTAGATCTGTGTTGATATCTTTTTTCTATAGGTGTAGCTTTTGGGTTTAAGACCCATTTAACTTGGCATATTGGCCTTATTGTAGCCCTTGACTGGTACATGATATTGAAGTTTATTTTGGTACCACCTATTCATTATATTGATATTGCTATTACTATTGTTATTGGTATTGCTACCACTACTTGAGGTTATTGATATTATTGTTTGATATAATTTATTCTCGCTGGGTAGCTGTATAGTCTAGTGTTATCTAGTTGAACTTTCATTTTCTTGAGATTTCTATTTATTGTCTTGAGTAGATATAACCCGATTTGATGATTTCTTTTCCCTGGAGAGGTAAGGTTGACCGTGCTCCCTCTTGATTAGCTGTGTTAGATTTATTTAGGGATGTATTGCGATATTGAAGGCAAGTGGACCTTCCGTGGTTCTGTCTAGTTCTTCAGTTTTTAATTTAGCCATATTGTTCATTCTGGAGTTTGGGATTCTTAGACTTACCTCCTGGGTTGTGTAGGTTTTTCTTTTGGCTATCCCTTCTGATATAACCCGTTTGTAAGATTGACCATTTTGAGTTTTGTTTGTCATTTATGGCTATTTCATTGTCCGATAGGGATTTTGATAGTAATGTTGAGATGTAGTGAATTCATATCATGGATTTATTAGGTTCATTCCCTTATGATGGTTTCCCCTTGTTATTAGTATGGAGATTGGATACTCCTTTCTTGCTATGATATGATTTTCTCTAGCAGAGTTAAAGAGTTAGAAGTAGGTGGCCTTTCCTGTGATCACTTCTTGAGTTGGCAAATTGAAAGTTCTTTATCTCGAGTTGTTGATTTTTTTTGTGGTGGTTTTGACTTTGACCTTGGTTTCAAGATTGGTATATTTCTTCTTCAATGATGTGATTATTATGTAGATTTAGGAAATCCCTATTTCAGATTTTGTACGACCTAATGAGGCTTGGTGGATTATTTTTCCTTAATGATATGTGCCTATGTGTACTCTTGCCAAGATGAAGTATTAGATTGATTAGTGGTCGGCTAAAGTTGCATTTCTCTGAGTTGCTAAAGTTTTGCCATTACTAGTGTGGTTTGCACCCTTGGAGAGTTTTTGAGTATATATTGATAGTTATGAAGTGGGTTATTTGCATTTTCAGCTAGTGATTCATCCTTTTGCATGATTTCTATTTTGTGGCTATATCTCGTACTCTCTAGCTGATATAGAGTTGGTTTCTTGCATTTTTATTGACGGTTATCCAATAGAGATTTTTGTTCTTCAGATATATCTCGTCTATGACTTGGTATGATTATCTTGGATATGTCAGATTTGGATACTAAAGTCGATTCGAATGGTTGGTAATGATATAGGCTTATTGGTTAAATTTTGGCTTGGTACCTTGGAATGGCGATTTGGAAGTTGTGATAAATTTGGAATATGAATGCCTACCCGTATCCAGATTTGGTTTAGATAGTTGAAATCGAGCGATTCAGCCTCGGTATTAGGAGTTTAGCTTGGTGATGTAGAACTTTCGTTTGGGACTTGTCTCAGTTCAGATTTTATTTATAGGTTGGTTGAGACTACTCTGTGGTTGCCTATTGGGGTTTCTCGACTTCAGATGAATTATAGTTGATAAGTGTTCGGATGATAACCCACATACCCGATATTGGTTCTTTTAGCCGTGACCTCGAGTTTCAATTTTCTTTGAAAATTTTGATGATGAAATACTTAGTGAGATAATATACTCGAGTTGGATTCAGTAGGGCTTCATTCTCGATGGATGAGATATCCTGGAGCAGAGTGTTCAGTGATGAGTGGTATGCCTTGATCCTTTGAGATTTTAGTTTGATTTTCATCTGGACTGGTTGCAGCATTGGCATAGATTACATTCCTTGATTATATCCATTTGTGTGCCCAGATAGCGCCTTATGATCTTAGTCTCATGGTTGTTATATAGACTTTCAGCAGATTAGTTTCAGTTATTTGAGTTCTCTATGATGAGATTGCACAGGCGAGACTCAGGTGATTTTCCTCCTGGTTTGGATAGGATAGCAAGTGTAAGATGGTAAAGAAAGGTTATATTTGGATTTGGAGTTTGTGGTATGACTCATGTCTTGGGATTATTTTTAGCTTGGATAATCCTTGGTTGGATTTTGCTTGTATCGAGATGGTATCAGTATGTTGTGGTTCAGTTTGTTTGCATCATTCTATTTGGTTAAGTTGGAGGCCAGATAGTGGTTGAAGTCAAGTTTTGACTGTTTGGAAGTGAAATGGGAGTGCTGGTTGAAAAAGGAATACGTGTGGCAAAATTCCTTAGAAGCATTTTCATTTTATTGAGGTTATAAAAGTCATGCTCGGAGCATGTGGGCCCATTACCTTATCCTTTCGAGCTTTTGAGATCCTTTCTATCCATTAACTTCTGGGGATGAAAGTACTTTTAGTAATAGATATTGTAATGACCCTTCCGGTCATTTTTCACATTTTTGCTTATTTTTGTCGTTAAGGCTTCTCCATAGCTGCTACAAGTTATTTATGACTTGCTGGGATCGACGATTCAATTATCGGGCAGTTCATTTGGATTTTAGAACTAATTTTCTATTTTAAAGCCTTCGCTGGTTCCAAATGGCCACCAGGAGAAAACTTCAGTGAAATGATCTCAAATGCAAATTCTGACTGTGCCAGCAGATCCGAAATATCAATTTCAGGCTAGTTAGACCTTTGGATTAGATCCCAATGCACCCGAGCTCATTTCGACCTATTGGTCAGAAAGTGAAAAATAAAAAATATGGGTGTGGGACCAATATTTGATCAAAATGATATTGGATGGAAAATTCGACTTCTCCATCACGTACAGAACATCTATTATAGGCTAGGGGTCCCTTGGTTCAGGTCCTAAGGAACCCAAACTTATTTTGGGTTATTGAATGAGTTTTATGAAAATAGAATTATAGGCGTGGGGCCCACTTTTTCCCAAAACGATCTTGGATGAAAGTTTTGATAATTCCAATGGATTTGAAAGGTGGTTTACACTCAAATTTCACTATTTGATAATGTTATTTGGGTCACGAATGAGTTCACAAGGTTAAAAACAAGTTTTTGACTTTACTGTGAGGGGATACCGCATCTCTTAGCTGGAAGGGTCTAAAAATAGACCCCAAGGTCGTGAATTTAGGCACTTTTCGTTCATTTTTTAGAGCCTAAAACCCTAAATGGGTATGATAACTAAAAATTGAGTTGTGTGGTTGACTTAGAAGCTTGATTATTATCTATTATCACAATTATCATCCAAATTAAGGTAAAATTTCATCACTTTATTGATGAATTTTTTAGTTCTTGATCCAAAACCCCAAATACACTTAAGGATTTATTTTTTTCCCAAAATTAGCTTTGTTTGCACCCATTTCTTAAGGGTTATGATTCCTTGATGATGTGTAAGTGTTGGGTTGGCCTCAGAAATGTGTTTTTCGTAAGTGGGACCCACGCGGGATTTTGGTATTGTTTTTGGGCCTGAAGCAGAATAGTGCAATATGAGTATCATTAGACTCATATTGATAAGTAGATTATGTTTTTGATAACATGATGATATTTTGGGGATTATGAAGTGAAGACGATATGTTATGAATGATGTATGGTTTTACGATTTGGCTTTAAGGTAGGCTTCTACCTACTTTTCTTCAAAGATGACGTGTGTTATGTATGGAATGTGAATATGAATGTTAGGCTTGATTATGAATAAAATAACTTATTATTGATTATTGAGATTTGGAAAATTAGATGATGGTTTTGGACTCGTAAGGTGGAATGTTTATGGCTCTTTTAGAACTCTATTGCCTTTTTCCTAGGATAAGCTAATTTGTAGCATGGATAAGCTAATACACTAAGTTTGGGATATATTTTATGTGTTAGAATAATGGTTGGTATGCTTAACCTTAGTTGGTTTATTCTAGTGATCTTGAAATCGTAATTTGGGTCGTGTTGATTTAAATGGCCATGTTTTTAGGTGAAGTTCATATCTTAGGATTGGTTGTGGCTTACTTGACATTTAAAGGTTGAACTAGATATCTTAGCCTAGTTTGGAGCATAGTTTGGCTAATTATGGAAATTGAGGATTAGAAATTGGGATCTTGACCCACCTTAAGCTTGCATTTATATAGTTCAATTGAAGACCTTAGATGCTTGTTAAATGCTTAGAGAATGGCCTTGGGAGCATGTTGGCTAAACGTGGTAAACAAGTTATGGTGATAGTATTTGAGGTGATGTATATGGTTGTTAACTACTTTATCGTTAATGCTATGATTATGTTATCATTTAAATCATTGACTAGACTACTATTTTGGCTTTGGACTATGATATTACTAATGTTATACTTTGCCTAGTAATCAAACTAGTGATTAGGATAGAAAGCCCTCTTGTTGCTAATATTGTGAATCATGATACTAAGGGCTCTAAAAGGATGTTTATTGACTACATGAGAAGCTATGCTACTAACCTTGATGAATACGATAAGGCATTGTAATATTCATAGTATATGCATTCATATATCTACGGATAACTTGTCCTTGACGACGAATGATGGGTTATGAATGTATGCTCTTCCCCGCTTCTCTTTTACTTTAGGCCTTGTGGGGCTTGTCATTTAATTTAGACCTCATGGGGCTCACACTTTACTTTATCCCTTGTGGGGCTCGTCTTTTATTATAGGCCAAATGTTGTGAGCTTAAAGTTGTGATTAATCCGGACATATTATTGGCCCGAGGATCATGCTATGATATTGGTTGGATATTCAAAAATTATTTATCCTTGTAAGGGATATGGTAGAATATTGATACATATATGTTTATGTTTCTTATGATTTCATTTACTTAATAGTGGTGATGGAATACATAGATTCGGTACATTCATGTAACGCCCTAAAATTTTCTCGACTTGATATCACTTTGTAGCATGCTTAATGAGCTGACAACTTGAATGATGTTTTTCTTTCTAAGTGTTAAGAAAAGGACTTAGTCACATTTTGAGCTCCTAATCTTTGATGGTTTTATTTTTGAACTTTCCGACCTTGGAAAGTTAATTTTTAAGTTGATTCATAATTGGGAAAGTCAATAGTACATCTCGAGTGAGTTTTAGAATTTTCGAACAAGCGTAAGGGAATCTTTGGTACTCCAAAACAGCAGCTCGGGGCAATATGCCCATGGCACCCTTCCCAGTCCGGCCCTTGGGTGAGCCTGCAATGGAGACTGTGGCACCTAGCCCTGAGCGGCGATCCAGAGCCTGCGGCGCCCTGGCTAGTTCGGCCCATATATTTTTCTGCAGTCAAGCTCCATGTTTTTAAGGAAAAATGGGTCATTTTCCTTCACCCTAATTCGCCCAAACACGAAATTAAATCATTTTTGGGGAAAAATACATCAGAAACCACTTACAATCTCTCAACTCAAAACCCTTGTCCTTTCTCCTAAGATCAAGAGTTCGCCATTAAAGTCAAGAATTCTAAGGACTTAATTGAGATTCGTATTCTACCCTTCCACCTAAGTGATCTAAGGTAGGTGGAGTTTTTCCTAAACTACATGGGCTTGTTGAGAACACTTTGAATAAGGTTTAAGTGTTAGAAATCATGAATTTATGAAAGGGTTTTGGAATTTATTTTTACAATTGTGCATTATGAATTCTTTAATGATATTATTGTTTTGGTCTTGAGGCTTTCCCCTTAAGAAAATTGATTTTATTTATATATATGTGTGTGATACCCCATACTTTTTCCTAGATAATTTCATCTCAAGAATGTCTAGTTTAGATTATAAATCGAATGATGGTTATTACATGAGTAATTTTCAAGATTTTTACTTTTTGTTATGTGGAAAATTCAATAAGCTTTCCATTGATATAAGATTCGCCAAAATCCGATAACCGGGTCAGAAGTTATGACTATTTCAAGTTCCCATCGTAAAACAGCGCCATATTAGTCAGTGGCGCACAGCGCCACAAAAGGAAATGGCATTTGGAAAATTCTAGTAGGGGTCCACGATTATGGCGCATCGCGCTAGGGCCCAAATTCAGAATTGTCCTTTTCTAGTGTCTCAGCGTGATTTCCTCTGCGTCGCGCCAAAGTTTCAGGTCGCAAAAGAAGGGGAAATGCGATGGCTCCGCATCGTGCCATCCCTCAATTTCTCAATTGTCAAAATCCAGTGAAATGACGTGATAGCGCCGCGTCGCGCCAGGGGCCTAGTTCGGGAAAAATTTACTGAAATTAAATGACTTGTCCAGTGTTAAAAGTGTCAACTTCCCACCCCTATTTAAGTCCTTTAAACGTGATTCAGGCACTTTTCACCCAAAATACACTCTCTTCTCTCAAAAACTTCTCAAGAACAACCTAGGTCTTTTCATTGAAGATTTAGAATCAAGAATTTCCTCCGTCATTCTTCACGAAATCATGAACCAAGATATGCATAGTGTTCATTCATGGACTCCTTTTGTCCATGAAGCCCAAGAATCTCTTTTCTAAGTTTAAGTTTATGGATTTGTCTTTGAATTTCATGTTGGGTTTGTTTTGTTTATGTTGAGAATGATCAATTGAATTCAAATTCATATTTGGTGATCAATTTTATGTGGAAATTGATTTGTATAGATGTATATTTATGTCAACCTATGAATAAACCCTAGAGGATGAAATAAGAGATGAATCATGATGATTAATTGTTGTATAAGTTGTCTACATATGCTACGCCTACCATGTGTTTGATTAAATGCCTAGATGAAGGAACAATGCCCAACTAGTATGATTTCATGAAATCCCCATGTATGTACAAGTTATGCCTATCACATGTTTTGATGGAATGCTTCTATAAATGTATTGTGGATTATGATATTAGTCATATGTTCAAGTAAGTTATGCTTGGTCAGTTTTCCTTCCATCGAGTCCTGGGGGTACTTGTACCCGAACTATTAGTTGTGTGCCTTGAGTCATGTCATGTTTCCCCGATGCTCTCAATCAAGCTATGAATCCTTAGACTTCAGACAGTTTTATGACTCAGGAAATCTCCATGATCTCATGAACTCAGTCAGTTGTCATATATCAGTAGTATTCCGTCAGTGAACGGAATTCAGTAACTCAGTCCATGTTCAGTTTAGTGAATCATGTTCAATATCTATTCATATGAGAGTAGAAATTAGCACCGAGTGAACCCAAGGATGGGAACTCACCTGTTATATTAGGGTGTGATTCTTAAAAGCAATCATTGCGTTCCAGAACTATGTAGCCAGCGTAGGTTGAGACATCATAGCCTGCTATATAAGGATAGATGAGGTGGCTTAGCCTGCTATATGAGGGTTCCCACCATTCTCACTAGAGTTACCTGTTATATTAGGGTCACTCACATGTTGTCCTTACCAGTGGTGCGGTATTGACACCCTTCCAATCAGGGCATAGATTAGATCCCAATTAAGCTATAATGCATCATTTGGGGCATATCGGTTAGATGACTACTTCTTATAGCCTCATTCTTAGTCTCAGTATCAGTCTCAGTAAAAGGACTCAGATAGTTCTTCAGAATTCAGGACTGCTAGATACAGTCAACTCAGATATAGTACGGAACTCAAATAGTTCCATCAAATTCAGGACTATCAGATACAATCACTCATGTTATCAGTTATAATCAGATTCAGTAATCATGTTATCACAGTATTAGTGTAAGTTGTTCATTCATATGAACCCCATGCATTCAGCCTACCTCACATGCATACCGGTACATTCAAAGTACTGATGCATTTGCGCTATGGTGTCTTATACCATAGGTTCGGAGACACGAGCTCCAGAGCAATAGTAGATTCCAGATATCTGCAAATAGAGTTAAAAGTGAGTCCTCATCATTCGAGGACATGATTACTCCCTATTATCTCATTAATTAGTTTATTAGTTGGAGTTAGTTAGGGACATGTCCTATTAGCTCCTTACTCAGACAGTTTAGTTAGTTAGGGTATTTCTAGACTATCATGTTTCAGACTTTAGTATTTTCAATTTTTTTTGGGTATTCTATTACCCCACACAGATGTTATATTATTCTTATTATGTTCATTTTTGAACCTTACGGATTTTCAGTTTATGTTTCTATATTATTCAGTATTTTATGCAGTATACAGGTACAGATTTCAGTCATGGGTTAGCTTGTGGTCCTTCGGGGTCATGAGCACCATGTAGCATTTCGGGTCATATTGGGGCATTACAAACTTGTATCAGAGCCTAAGGTTCAATAGTGTCCTAGGAAGTCTGAAAGTCGCATCTAGTAGTGTCTTGTACATGGGTGTGTTGCGCACCATATTTATGTACATAAGGCTATAAGATGTTTTAGGAATAGTTTCCCCTCTTTCAGTATTCATGTCATGTCAGTGAGCATAATCTCAAGTCAATCTCTCAGTCTAATCCGTTTCTCTCTTTCTTCTACAGAACATGCCTCCTAAAAAAAGAAACAGGAATTAGCCAGCCCTTCAGCCTGAAGAACCTTTGGGCAAACATGTTTCTCATGCAGAGTACCGAGCTGTATTCACTACTCTTGCTAACTCAGTTGCTTCTCAGAATGAATGACCAGTTGTCGTTCCGGCCAATCCAGTGGCCAATTCAGCTGTAGCTAGGATTCGGTATTTCACCCAAATGAATCCTCCAGCCTTTCTCGGGTCTAAGATGAGGACCCTCAAGAATTCCTAGATCAGGTGAAGAAGGTGACAGACATCATGGGGATGACTACTGTTGAGAGTGGTGAGCTAGCTGCGTATCAGTTGTAGGATTGTTGCTCACACTTGGTTTAAGCAGTAGAAGTTAGAAAGGGCAGATGATGTTGGGTCGGTTGAGTGGAAGGAGTTTGCGTCTGCTTTCCTCGATAGATTCTTTCCTCTAGATCTTAGGGAATCTAAGGTGTTAGAATTCATCAACCTCAGGTAAGGCAATATGAAAGTAAAAGAGTATTCTCTTAAGTTTACTCAATTTGCCAAATATGCCCCTCACGTGGTTGCAGACAGTAGAGCCAAGATAAGTAAGTTTGTTTTAGGGGTGAATAATAGCATGGTTAATGAGTGCAGATCCACCATGCTGAATAGTGACATGACCTTAGCCAAGCTTATGACTGATGCTCAACAAATTAAGGAGCAAAAGATTATGATGAGGGAGAAGTAGAATAAGAGAGCCAAGACAGGTAGTTTCAACTTTGCTCTGCCTAAGTCAGAAAGAGAAAACATGTAATGCCCCGAGAACTTATCCCAAGACATCACATGGTGCTAAGGCCACACGTGGCTTCAAGCTAACCCTCTATACCTATCATCACTTTCAAAACTCTCTAAGACACAAATCATCATAAAGTAGGGAAGAATAATCATGACATGAACATACTGAGATACGAAGTAATACGGTTCTGTACAAATAAAATACTAAAATCTTTGTACATGCTGGTACACTAGTCTGACAAAGCCTCTACTACATAGGACTGAGGAGCCATTGGGATAGATCCCCAAATAAATCGCACTGAACTGAAAGTAAATAACCATCTATTAACAAGACAAAACTGGAGACACAAGTCCTTGAACCATGGGGACTCATCAACCGCAGAGATGTAGATAAAGGTACTCAAAGATCACTGTCGCTGCTGAGACTGAGGACCTAAACCTATATCGTGAGGTAATATAGAATACAAAAGAGTATGAGAGTCAGTACTTGGGAATGTACTGAGTATGTGGGGGTGGATGCAGCATTTTAAATAATATCATAAATGTATAAGAAAATCATGCATGCTGACAATAATAACTCTCTTTGCTTGAATTATCTAAAACATCATTTCCGTAAGTTATCAATAATAACATATGCTTCATAAATCTCATAAATCATTTAACTCAACTCAAACTCTTTGACTCATGACTTAGAGTGACTCGGTATCTCATGGTACTTAGATCATTATGGACGTGGGAGTTTCTTATAACCGACATAACTACACCATGTGAGCCGCATGGAGTCCAACGTTTAGCCCTCCTAAGAAGAGAACCCTACATTGGCGGGGGTGTCATACTCTTTCCAGGGAGTACAACCTCAATCTCATTATCACAATCCCATACTCGGCCTCTGGCCCACAATTATCAACATCAATCCTACGGTGGCACGTAGTTTTGGGAAAATACCAGATTCTCGCTCGGTGCTAAATACTCCTCCCAGACTCAGCTTAGAACGCGTTAGGAAATCCACCTTAATCAATACCAACTCATGGATCTATCATAGAGACCAAAACATAAATATATCTCATCTGTAAGTCATGAACAACTGTGGATTCCTAACTCGACTCAAAATCAAAACAATCTTTCTCAATATCAAGTACCTTTGCTTATCAAATCATTTTAAATAGCAAAAGTTTTAAGGAAACATCACAAAAATCATTCTTGCCTCTCAAGATCAATATCGATATATACTCAATAGTCAAATTTCTCATGGAAAGGCATAACTCATGACGCTTGTCTTAAATCTCTTAGAAGTCATCAATACATAATGACAATATACAACTCATGGAATAAATTCTCAGTTTAAGAAACAAGATGGTGAAATAATCATAAATATCAAACTTATTCAACTCAAATCTCATAAATCATAAATAAAGAAATTTGGGTGTAAACCCACTTGCAAAATCATGTAAATCAATAATAGAAAGTAAATCTCTAGGCACAAGAACGAAAGGAGTGTTGTTGTTCAAGCCCCACATACCTTGGATTATAATTTTGGAGATGTAGAAACTTGTTTGGAACTTATTTCTCACACTTTTATACCAAGATTCTTGATGCCCTTGATTGGGGAACTTAATTCTTGAACAACATGGACAAATCTATGGAAGATCCTTGAATTTCTTGGAAGAAGATTGAATTTTGTTGGGTTTTGGAAGAAACCCTAATTTCTAGATGTTTCTTGGAAGAGGAAAGGAGGAAAATGAATGGATATTCTCTACTAGGATGTATATATAAGACCATATGGGGAGGAAATGACCAAAATTCCCTTTTGAAAAAGCTGAAATTCGCTGATCGGGGCCTGTGACGGTCGATCTGACGGTCCGTCAAGTCTCCTGACGGTCCACCAGATCGTCCGTCACTCGAGTGACAAAACTGGAACATTCTGCCTTGTCATGATGGTCAAAGTGACAGTCCATCAAGAAACTGATGGACCACCAAGTCGACCGTCACTCGTGGGCTAGAAATGAGATATTCTGTCTCGACCTAACGGACCCCTTGACGGTCCATCAACTTTTTGACGGTCCACCAACTTGGCCGTCACACGATGGCCTGAAAAAGGAGTCACTACCTTGGCTTGACGGGGCACTTGACGGTCCACCAGGGATCCGACGGTCCTCCAGGTCGACCGTCAAACCTGGGTGATCCGATACCGTTTAGTAAAACGGCCATAACTCCCTCGTTCGATGTCAGATTTCAATAAAATTGGTATCGATGGAAAGATTATTCAATGATCTACACAACAAAAATTAGAAATTAGAGAAATACAACATGGTTTAAACATCAATCACTTTAGAGGTCATACTTATCTACTCAAAAGATGAATTTAGGCTGAAGAAATGATCAGGGTATTACAATATCTCCCCCTTGGACACATTCGTCCTTGAATGTTGCCAAATAGGCTAACAACAAGAGAAAATGAGGATGCCCAGCTGGAACGACTCACATTAAAGGGCTCACTATACTCTCAAATTTTGAGTACTTCACCAAATGGACGAATCATAGAGGGAATAACCATATAGTTAAATAAATTAGATTAGGAGGAAACTGAATTAAGAGAGTAGTACCTTCATCTTGATTCGAACTCATAGAGAAAAGATAAGGGTAACTGGATCGCATATCTGCTTCTTCTTCCCAAGTGGCACCCTCGACTGATTGATTTTGCCACAAAACTTTAACTAAGGGAACTTCCTTGTTCCCCAGTCTATGGACTTGATAATCTAGGATATCAATTGGGATTTCATCATACAAAAGGCTATCCTGAACATCACAACCTTCCGAAGGATCAACAACAACAGAGTCTCCAATGTGCTTCTTGAGCATAGACACATGAAACACATGATGGACAACTGACAACTCTGCAGGAAACTCAATCTCATAAGCTGCTTTCCTAACATGATTCAAAAATATATAATGGCCAACATATATGGGACTTAGCTTCCCATTCCTTCCAAATCTTTTCACCCTTTTCATGGGTGAAATTTTCAAATACACCAAATCATCGACTTCAAACTCAAGAGCTCTTTTTCTCACAGCTGCATACGACTTCTGATGACTCTGGACTATTTTTAACCTCTCCCAAATTAACTTAACTTTCTCCATAGCCTCAAATATAGCATCAGGTCCAATCACAGTTGCTTCATCCACTTCGAACCAACCTATGGGCGATCTACATCTTCTCCCATACAAAGCTTCAAACGGAGCCATTCTAATACTAGCATGAAAACTATTATTGTAAGCAAATTCAATCAACGACAAATGTTCATCCCAACTTCTTTTGAAATCAAGAACCCATGTCCTCAACATATCCTCCAAAGTTTGGATAGTCCTCTCAGCCTGACCATCTGTCTGCGGATGAAAAGCGGAGCTAAGATAAACTTGGATGCCAAGACCCTTCTGAAAGGCTCTCCAAAACTGAAAAGTAAACTGAGTACTTCTATCAGAGATGATAGACAACGAAACTCCATGCAACCTGACTAACTCTCAAATATACAGCTTAGCATAGTCCTCTGCGGTGAAAGATATATGTACTGGAAGAAAATGTGTTAACTTAGTCAACCTGTGTACAACGACCCAAATAGAATCATGATGACATGAGAGTGAGGTAAACCTGTCACAAAATGCATGTTCACCTCTTTCCACTTCCAAGATGGAATGCTAAATTATTGCATCACACCACCGGGTCTCTGGTGCTCTATCTTTACCTGCTGGCAAGTTGCATATTTTTCTACGAACTTCGCTATATCATTTTTCATATCATTCCACCAATAAATTTCTCGCAAATTGTGGTACATCTCGGTAGCACCGGGATAAATAGAATACTGTGCGCCATGCGCCTCAGCCATAATTCTCTACCCTAGATTATCAACATTGGGCACACATAATCTATTCTAAAATCTCAATACACTATCTCCCCCTTGGGAGAAAACCTCCACCTTTTGGTATTTGACGAACACTTTCAATTCAGTCAAATGAGAATCCATATCCTGCTTCTCTTTCACTTCCAAAACTAGGAAAGATTTGGAACTACTTTGAATCAAAAATATTAACCTCAGCTGAGTCAAGCAATCTAACACCCAACCTAGCTAAACGGTGAACTTCATGAGCTAACTCCTTCTTATCTTCCTCTACATGTGCTACACTATCATGTACGATCTGCTAAGGGCATCTGTCACCACATTGGCCTTGCTCGGGTGATACAACACACTCATATCATAGTCCCTTAGTAATTCTAACCATTGCCTCTACCGAAGATTCAAATCTCTATGAGTGAACACATACTGTAAACTCTTGTGATCCGTAAAGACATCAACATGAACACCGTACAAATAGTGTCTCCATATTTTCAAAGCAAAAATCACTACAGCTAACTCGAGGTCATGGTTGAATAATTTTTTTCATGAGGTTTCAACTGCCTGGAGGCATAGGCTATAACCTTACCCTTCTGCATCAACACGCAACCCAAACCAACTCTGGAAGCATCAAAATATGCCACAAAATCATCTACACCATTAGGCAGGGTCATCACAGGGGCTGAAGTGAATCGAGTCTTCAACTCCTGAAAACTCTTCTCATAAGAATCTGACCACTGGAATTTAACCTTCTTTTGGGTCAATCGGGTCAAAGGAACAAAAATGGAAGAGAAACCTTTGACAAAACAACGGTAGTAGCTAGCTAGATCCAAGAAACTTTGAATATCAGATGGGGAAATAGGTCTAGGCTAATTCTTCACAGCTTTTACCTTTTGAGGATCAACTCAAATACCATCAGAAGAAATAATATGACCCAAAAAGGAAACTAACCAAAGCCAAAATTCACACTTGCTAAATTTGGCAAACAACTGTTGCTCCCTAAGGGTCTGTAAGACAATTCGATGATGATCTGTATGGGCGTGTTCACTCTGGGAATATACAAGGATATCATCTATAAACACAATAATGAACATATCTAGGTACAGTCTAAACACTCGATTCATGAGGTCCATAAAAGCTGTCGGGGCATTCGTTAGCCCAAAGGACATGACCAAGAATTCAAAATGACCATAACGAGTGTGGAAAGCCATCTTTGGAATATCACACTCTCTGACTTTAAGTTGGTGATAACTGGATCTCAAGTCTATTTTTGAGAAGTAGCTGGCACCTTGCAGCTGATCAAATAGGTCATCAATTCTAGGAAAAAGGTACTTGTTCTTGACTGTGACCTTGTTAAGCTGACGATAGTCAATGCACATGCACAATGAACCATCTTTATTTTGCATGAATAGAATAGGTGCACCCCAGGGAGACACACTGGGCCTTATAAAACCATTATCAAGAAGATCTTTGAGTTTCTCTTCCAACTTCTTAAGTTCTATGGGGGCCATATGATACAGAGAAATAGAAATAGGCTGTGTATCAGGGAGAAGATTAATTCTAAATTCTATCTCTCTATCGGGAGGTTCGGAGTTTGAGGGAGAATATTATAAAACAACCAAGTCTTCTGTCACTCGAGGGCCAGAAATAAGATATTCTGTCTCGACCTGACGGACCCCTTGATGGTCCGTTAACTTTTTGATGGTCCACCAACTTGGCCGTCACACGATGGACTAAAAAGAGAGTCACTGACTTGGATTGACGGGGAACGTGACGATCCACCAGGGACCTAATGGTCCATCAGGTCGATCGTCAAACCTGGGCAATCTGATACTGTTTAGTAAAACAGCCATAACTCCCTCGTCCAATGTCAGATTTCAATGAAATTTGTATCGACGGAAAGCTTATTCAATGCTCTACACGAAAAAAGTAGAAATTAGAGAAATAAAATATGGTTTAAACATTAATTACTTTGGAGCTCATACATATCCACTCAAAAGATAGATTTAGGCTTAAGAAATAATCGGGGTATTACAAAATTGTTCTCAGTTTCATCCTAAGTCATCAGTTCCAGCTCTTTTTCAACCAGTGATTCAGTTTCTAAGTTCATAGAGGGTAATAAAGTTAGAGTTCTAGGCTCTAAGTCCCAGGGCAGTATTAGCAGTGCCCGCACCTATCCTCTTTTCCAAACTTATGGCAAGCACTATCAGGGTATTTATAGAGCTGGCAGTGGTATTTGTTTCAGATGTGGCAAGCCAGGACATAGAGTTAGAGACTGTCCTTATCCAGGTCCTCAGGGTTAACATAATCGCTCCTCAGCTTAGTTCGGTCCCCCAAATTAGTAGGGTACCACCTTCAGTGCTACTAGTGGGCAACGCCCAAATCGTCTCTATGCTCTTCGATCCAGACAAGATCAGGAAAATTCTCCTGATGTAGTTACTGGTACATTACAGATCTTTCATATGCATGTTTACGCTTTGCTAGATCTAGGAGCTTCTTTGTCTTTTGTTACTCCCTATATAGCAGGCGATTTCGGAATCAGTCCCAAAATCTTAGTAGAGTCCTTTTCAGTCTCTACCCTAGTGAGTAAAACCATCATAGCCCGGTGGGTATACAGGAATTGTCCAGTTATGATATTTTAGAAAGTCACTTTAGCAGACTTAGTAGAATTAGAGATGACTGATTTTGACGTCATTCTCAAAATGGATTGGCTTTATTCCTTCTATGCCGTCGACTGCAAAAATAGAATAGTCTAGTTTCATTTCCTAAATAAACTCGTCCTTGAGTGGAAGGGTAGTGTATTTGCTTTTGGGGCTCAGCTTATTTTCTACCTTCAGGCAAGGAAAATAATATCTAAAGGATGTGTCTATCATTTTGTTCGAGTCAAGGACACTAATTCCAAAACTCCCAGCCTTGAATCAGTTCTAGTTGTAGGTGAATATTCAAATATCTTTCCTAAAGATCTTCTAGGAATTCCTCCCAAAAGGGAAATAGACTTCGGTATTGATCTTCTTCCAGATACTCAGCCTATGTCTATTTCGCCATATAGAATGACACCAGTAGAACTCAAAGAACTGAAAGAACAATTGAAGGATCTCTTAAATAAGGGATTCATCAGGCCTAACATTTCCTCGTAGGGTGCTCCAGTGTTATTCGTATGCAAGAAAGACAGTTCTCTTAGGATGTGTGTAGACTACCGTGAACTTAATAAGGTCACGGTCAAGAACCAGTATTCTTTTCCCAGAATTGATGACTTATTTGACCAACTTTAGGGTGCCAGTGATTTCTCTAATATAGATCTCGGATCCGGCTATTATCAGCTTAGAGTTAGGGAATGTGACATTCTAAAAATAGCTTTCTGAACTTGGTATGGCCACTTTGAATTTCTAGTCATGTCATTTGGTCTTACAACGCCCCATCCATTTTCATGGACTTTATAAACCATGTGTTCAATCAGTACTTGGACATGTTTGTCATAGTCTTCATAGATGATATTCTACTCTATTCTCGCAGAGAGCGTGATCATGCCGACCATCTCAGAATAGTACTTCAGACTCTCAGAGATCATCAGCTATTCACCAAATTTAGTAAGTACGAATTTTGACTAAGGTCAGTAGCATTCCTTGGTCATATTATTTCTGGTGATGGCATTAGAGTTGATCCTTAAAAGACCGAAGCAGTAAGAAACTAGCCCAGACCTATCTCTCCATCAGATATTAGGAGTTTCTTGGGTTTGGATGGCTATTACAGACGGTTTATTGAGGAATTTTCTTCTATTTCATCCCCTATGTCCAGATTGACACAGAAAAAAGTCAATTTTTAGTGGTCAGATCCTTGCGAGAAGAGTTTTCAAGAGTTGAAGACTCGACTCACCTCAGCTCCAGTATTAACTCTTCCAGATGGTCTAGATGGTTTCATAGTATATGATGCATCCAGAGTAGGTTTGGGTTGTATAATCATGCATCATGGTAAGGTCATAGCCTACGCCTCCAAACAGCTTAAGCCCCATGAGTGGAATTATCCCACTCATGATCTTGAGTTAGAAGCCGTAGTCTTTGTCTTGAAGATTTGGAGGTATTATCTTTATGGATTTTATGTCGATATCTTCACAGATCATAAGAGTCTTTAGTATATCTTTTCTTAGAAAGATCTCAATCTTCGTTAGAGAAGGTGGTTAGATCTCTTGAAATATTATGACATGAGTGTCCTCTATCATCTAAGCAAGGCCAATGTAGTGACCGATGCTCTAAGTAGACTATCCATGGGTAGTGTTTCTCATGTTGAGGATAGCAAGAAGAAGTTTGCTCAGGAAGTCCAGCAGCTTGCCAGACTAGGCGTTCGATTAGTCGATACAGATAAGGATGATATATGAGTTCAGAGTAGTTTAGAATCATCTCTAGTTTCTGAGGTAAAAGAAAAGCAAGATAGAGATCCCAGCCTTATAAAGTTGAAAGAGTCAGTTCAGGATCAGAAAGTCGACTTAAGGCAGTGAATTCTTGCAGAAGCACATGGTATGCGCTACTCTGTTCATCTAGGGGCCACAAAGATGTATCGCAACTTGTGAGAAATCTATTGGTAAAGTGGGATAAAAAGAGATATTTTTGAGTTTATGGCTAAGTGCTCTATATGTCAACAGGTTAAGATAGAGCATCAGAAGCCTAGTGGGTCCATGTAGGAGTTCAGTATTCCTACTTAAAAGTGAGAAGTTGTGAATATGGACTTCGTGATGGGTTTGCCTCGAACTCGTCATCAGCATGATTCAGTCTGGGTCATTGTAGACAGAATAACCAAATCATCTCATTTTCTTCCAGTTCATATCTCTTATTCAGCCAAGGATTATGCCAAACTCTACATCTAGGAGTTGGTTAGATTGTACGGTGTTCCGTTGTCCATTATCTTAAATAGAGGTACACAACTCACCTCTCATTTTTGGAAAGCATTCCAAAAGGGTCTTGGTACCTATGTTCATCTTAGTACAACTTTTTATCCTCAGACAGATAGTCAAGCAGAAAGGACCATTCAGACTTTAGAAGATATGCTAAGGGTGTGTGTAATTGATTTCAAAGGGAGTTGGGATGACGACTTGCCTTTGATTGAGTTTGCATACAATAATAGCTATCATTTCAGTATTCATATGGCTCCATTCAAAGCTCCCTACGGTAGGATATGTAGATCTCCATTTGGTTGGTTCGAAGTTAGTGAAACCTCAGTCATAGGTCCTGATTTGGTTTCTACGCCTTAGAAAAAGTCTAGTTGATTAGAGAAAGACTCCAGGCTGCTCAAAGCAGACAGAAGTCTTATGTAGATATTCGTATAAAAGATCTCGAGTTGAGATTGGTGATCATGTCTATCTAAATATCTCTCCAATGAAAAGAGCGAAGAGATTTGGCAAGAAAGAAAAGCTCAGTCCCCGATATGTCGGTCCCTTCAAGATTCTCAATTGCTTTGGCAAGGTAGCCTATGAGCTTGAATTTCCTTTAGATCTAGCCTCAGTTCATCCAGTCTTTTATGTCTCTTTGCTCAAGAAGTGCATAGGTGACCCATCAGTTGTAGTCTCTATTCAAAGCATTGGTGTTCAAAACACTTTCTCTTATGAAGAGATTTTAGTTAAAATCTTAGACTATCATACTCGTAGATTGAGGAACAAATAAATCCCTCAAGTTAAAGTTCTTTTGTCAAAATCAGTCCACCGAGGGAGCTACTTGGGAAGCAGAGGCAGACATGCATACCAAGTATCCTCACCTATTCTTCACCAACTCAGATCAAGCTCAAGGTAACAGTTCTTCTTAGTCTTACTCAGTTTCATGTTCAGTGTTCATCACAAACTTGGTATGCAATTTCATACTCATGTTCCCATTATAAACTTAGTATCAAGTACCATTGCATATTCAGTCATGCACTCATGTATCAGTTCAATTATGTAATTATGCATCAGACACGCATTCTCATTGTGAGAAACTTAGTTCTTCAGAACACTCAGTCATGCATTCATGAATTAGTTACACATGCATCAGATATGCATGTTCAGTATTATATGTTCAGCTTGTCAGTTATGTTAGTCATGAGATTATGTTCCAGTTATTCATGTTCAGTATGTACGTCAATTGCCTTTTCTTCCCTATTAGTCAGTCTTATTCGAGGATAAATGTTCTCAAGGGGGAGATATTATAATACCCCATACTTTTTCCTAGCTAATTTCATCTCAAGAATGTCTAGTATTAGCTTATAAATTGAATGATGGTTATTCCATGAGGAATTATTAAGATTTTCACTTTATGGAATGTGGGAAATTCAATAAGCTTTCCATCGATATAAGATTCACCTAAATTTGATAACCGGGTCAGAAGTTACGACTATTTCAAGTTTTCTTCGTAAAACAGCGCCATATTAGTCAGTGGTGCACTGCGTCACCAGAGAAAATGGAATTTGGAAAATTCTAGTAGGGGTCTGAAATTATGGTACGTTGCACCAGGGCCCAAATTCAGAATTGTCCTTTTCCAGTGTCTCAGCGCGATTAACTCTGTGTCGCGCCAAAGTTCCAGGTCGCAAAAGAAGGGGCAACGCGATGGCTCTGTGTCACGCCATCCCTCAATTTCCCAATAGTCAAAATCTAGCTACGCGATGTGATAGTGCTGCATCACGCCAGGGACCCAATTCGGGAAAAATTTACTAAAAAATGAAATGACGCGTCCAGTGTTAAAAGGGTCAACTTTCCATACCTATTTAAGCACTTTAACACGTGATTCAACCATTTTTCACCCAAAATACACTCTCTTCTCTCAAAAACTTCTCAAGAACAACCTAGGTCTTTTCATAGAAGATTCAGAATCAAGAATTTCCTCTGTCAATCTTCACAAAATCATGAACCAAGTATGCGTAGTGTTCATTCATGGACTGCTTTCATCTATGAAGCCCAAGAATCTCTTTTGTAAGTTTAAGTTTATGAATTTCTTTATGAATTTCATATTAGGTTTGTTTTGTTTATGTTGAGAATGATCAATTGAATTCAAATCCATGTTGGGTGATCAATTTTATATGGAAATTGATTTGTATAGATGTATATTCATGTGAACCTATGAATAAACCCTAGATGATGAATCATGATGATTAATTGTTGTATAATGTTGTCTACGTGTGCTATGCCTACCATGTGTTTGATTAAATGCCTAGATGAAGGAATAATGCCCAACTAGTATGATATCATGAAATCCCCATGTATGTACAAGTTATGCCTATCACATGTTTTGATGGAATGCTTCTGTAAATGTATTATGGATTATGATGTTAGTTATATGTTCAAGTAAGTTATGCTTGGTCAGTTTTCCTTCCATCGAGTCCTGGGGGTACTTGTACCCAAAATATTAGCTATGTACCTAGAGCCATGTCATGTTTCCACGATACTATCAGTCAAGCTATGAATCCTTAGACTTTAAACAGTCTTATGACTTAGGAAATCTCCATGATCTCATGAACTCAGTCAGTTGTTAAATATCTGTAGTATTTCATTAGTCAATAGAATTTAGTAACTCATTCCATGTCGAGTTTAGTAAATCATGTTCAGTGTCTATTCAGATAGGAGTAAAAATTAGCACCGATGAACCCAAGGATGGGAACTCATCTATTATATGAGGGTATGATTCTTAGAAGCAATCCTTGTATTCTAGAACTATATAGCCAGCATAGGTTGAGACATCATAGCCTGCCATATGAGGATAGATGAGGTAGACTACCCTGCTATATGAGGGTTCCCACCATTCTCACTAGAGTTAACTATTATATTAGGGTCACTCGTGTGTTGTCCTTACCAGTGGCACGGTATTGACACCCTTCTAATTAAGGCATATATTGGATTCCAATTCAGTTATAATGTATCATTGGGGCATGTCAGTTAGATGACTACCTCCTACAGTCTCAGTATCAGTCTCAGTAAAAGGACTCAGATAGTTTTTCAAAATTCAGGACTATCATATACAGTCAACTCAGATATAGTACGGAACTCAGATAGTTCTATCAGATTTAGGACTTTCAAATACAGTCACTCACATTATCAGTTATATTCAGATTCAGTAATCATGTTATCACAGTATTAGTGTCAGTTGTTATGCCTCATGTATGTATTCTTCTGCTCATGATAGTTAGTCAGTTATTATTATTGTTCATGCATATGAACCCCATGCATTCAGCCTACCTCACATGCATACCAGTACATTTTAAGTACTGACGCATTTGTGCTATGGTGTCTTATACCATAGGTTTATAGACACTAGATCCAGAGCAATAGTAGATTCTAGATATCTACAGATAGAGTAAGAAGTGAGTCCTTATCATTCCAGGACATGATTACTCCCTATTATCTCTTTAATTGGTTTATTAGTTAGAGTTATATGGGGATATGTCCCATCAGCTCCTTACTCAGATAGTTCAGTCAATTAGAGGCTTTCTAGACTATTATGTTTCAGACTTTAGTATTTTCAGTTTTGGTTTGGGTATCTATTACCATACACTGATGTTATATTATTCGTATTATGTTCAGTTTTGAACCTTACGGCCTTTCAGTTCATGTTTCTGCATTATTCAGTATTTTATGCAGTATACAGGTACAGATATCAGTCATAGGTTAGCTTGTGGTCCTTCGGGGTCATGAGCACCATGTAGTGTTTTGGGTATTAGATTTGGGGTATTACAGTATATATGTATGAATTTATAGTTGATAATTGAATTGACAGCATGAATAATTACTCTCCCTCTATCATTGCAACACCTTTAGATTTTCGCATGTTACGAATTAAAGAATGTTATATTTAGAAGCATGGTATCAATGTTCTTGACTATTTTTGAATGATTTAAGATTTATTTTAAATTAATGAGTGAGGGTTTTACATGTTGAAGATATATAATGAAAGAATTGTGTGGTTTGTCAAAAATACATGACCACCACATGTTTGTTGAAATGTTGAAAAGAGAGATTCTTTGAATAATTTGACATATGTTTTGAAGTATGAGTCTTCTTGAATGGTTTCAAGTATGGTGGTCTGAACTTTATGTTTCAAAAAAAGAGATTGTAATATGATATTTTATGGCTTACAAATTTGACTTGCAAGTCAATGGTATGACGATACCATATAAATATATACCATAACAGAGTAAGAGTTTCAGACTTGATTTTCAGAGAATACATATTTTAAAGAGCTAAAAATAGCCTTAAAGAGGGTTAAGTGGTTGCCCAAAGAAGGCCTGAGTTCAAATAACTCCTAGCCCAAAATTGTGTTTTATCGATATGCATTTTTATGCTTTCATGAGGGACCATACACTGACATAGTGCCTTGTGGCGTATCAGAGACAGAGACTCCAACCCTTGCGGCAAACTCGGGTTGGGGGCTTAGCTGCCGAGTTAAGGGATGATTCCATATAGCCCATGGGATTTCAGATTTGTAGGGTATACCACCTAGCATAAAAGTAAAATAAAGAGTGTCTCATGGAGTTTAGATAATTGTCCAGAGACCTTTTAAATATACCTATGTGTTTCCTTTTCATAAGTATATTTATAAACTGTTTCTACATTTCTCTCACCTATGTTGAATAAACATTATTCTTTTGGAATTGCTCAGTGTACTAATATAATTGTATTGACATCCTATATTTCAAGATTTGAGGCTCAGTCTAGAGTCCTGCTAAGCCGTAGAGTTATTCAGACAGAAGTGAGGTGTGCAAGTTGTGAGCCTTCTTTATTCTGAAAGGCCTATTTCTTTTCAGTCACTTGTTATTTACTTTGATTTAGGTCCCTTGGGGGACTTATCTCAGTAACAGACAATTTGTTAATTTTCGTATGTATTAGAGATTTCACAGACAGGAATGGAAGTTGTCTAGATGTTGATGGATTTTCTTTTGTATTGATGTACGTAATTTAGAACATGACCATGGTTCCATAATGATTTATATTTTTGCATCTTTTCTTTATTATATGAGTATTGTGTATGATTACCAGATGTAGAAGGGCGCTTGAACCTCCACGGTTCGGGATGCTCATTACGGCCAGAGCCTCGGCTCAAGTCATGACAAAATTGGTATCAGAGCATGGTTCATGGTCCCAGGATATCTGTGAAATCGGACCGGGTAAAGTCTTATTTATGGGTGTGTAGCGCGCCACACTTATAGGCAGGAGGCTACTAGATGCTTAGGAATATTTCCCTTATTTGTGATTTAGTTTGTGTTATAGAGTCTGAATGTCCTCTAATCAATGTTCTCTTGTATTTTTGAAAAGCTATCATGCCTCCACGTCGCTCTAATGAATAGAACGCCTAAACTGATGATGTCTGTTCTACCCATGGGATGAGGACACGTAATAGGGCTCACACTCCTGCATATGTTACTGCTCCGGGAGTCCCTCCTGTTTAGACCAGTCTACCTAGGGCACCTAGGGCTCCCCGGTCTGGGACTAATCATACCAAACCTCCCCAGAGAGAGATATTGAATTTTAAGTTTAGACAGTCGATGCATATGATTGCACAGTTGGTGGCTTCATAGACCCGATGGTTGGAGAATGAAGGGTCTGTGTCTAGAACATCCGAGACTTCACGGGTAGGTCTGTTTATGAGGTTGAACCCGCCTAAGTTTATGGGTACAAAGGTAGAGGAGGTTCCACAAGAGTTTGTAGACGAGATGGAGAAAATTTTTTTAGTGATCCATGTGGGTGAAGTAGAAGGGGTTGAACTAACGGATTATCAACTAAAGGAGGTAGAAAATTAGTGGTACAATGAGTGGAAAGATTTAAGGAGAGATAGTGCTAAGCCTTCTATATGGGGTGAATTTGTGGAAGACTTTCTGGACTGATTCTTTCCCCAGGAGTTGAGGAAGTCCAAGGCTGAAAAGTTCATGAACTTGAAACAAGGAAAGATGAGCGTCAACGAGTATACCCTAAAATTCAATCAACTCTCCCATTATGCTCCAAAATTAGCGGGAAACATGAGGGCCCATATAAGGAAGTTTGCATCTGGTCTTTCGAATGACCTGGTATTGGAGTAAAAAGGGGTGAATGTTGAATAGAGATTAGACTTCTCTAGATTGTTCATTCACATGTAGCAGGTAGAAGATCACAAAAAGAGGGTTGCTAAAGAAAAGAAGAAAGACAGACAAACCAAGAGGACCAGACCAGCAGATCAAAACTATAGTCAGCACAAAGATGGTAATTGGGGTAATAGGTGGCCGAAGAAAAAGTTTTAGAGTCATGCTCAGTCATCAGCTAGCGCCCCAGCGCCCAGACCTCCAACGGATCTGTTGTTTTAGAATTTTTAGCCTAGCCATAGACCAAGAGTATAGGGTATGCAATCGCAAGGGAGTGTGGCACAACCTGCTAGGTCATACCCTCGATGTGACATGTATGGAAAGTACCACCCAGAAAGATGTCAGTTCGACATAATGGTATGTTATTCTTGTGGCTAACCAGGTCATATCCAGAGAGATTGCTCGAAAACAAGGTGTCATGTTGGGGGAGATAAGTCACAAGCTAATTCCTCTGCGCCACCACCACCTCTAAAAGGCGCTACTTCAGCTACCAGGAGTGGTCGCAATCAGTTGTACACTTTATCAAACCGACAGGAGGCCGAGGCCTCACCAGATGTAGTCACGGGTATGTTACAAATCTTCTCCCGTGATGTGTATGTGTTACTTGATCCCAGGTCTACCTTGTTTTATGTGACCCTGTATGCGGCAATTAGTTTTGGATTTGAACCTGAAGTTATTTTGGAACCTTTCTCGGTTTCTACTTCTGTTGGTGACTCTGTTATGGCTAGGAGGGTGTACAAAAATTATGTCATATCTATCTATAATTGTGATACTGTGGCTGACCTTGTAGAGCTTGTTATGGTTGATTTTGATGCTATTTTAGGGATGGATTGGCTCCATTCGTGCTAAGCCACGCTAGATTGTAGAACCCGAAAGGTTACCTTCTCTTTTCTGAATGAACCGGTGATAGGATTGGAGGGGCATTCTTTAGAATCTAAGGGGAAATTCATCTGTTACCTTAGAGCCCGCAAACTTATATCTAAGGGCTGTTTGTATCATCTTATTCGAGTAAAAGATTCTAATACTCAAAGTCCTTCTCTCCAGTCTGTCCCTATGGTTAAAGAATTTCTGAAAGTTTTTTCTGATGATCTTCTGGGAATACCACCTGATAGGGAGATAGATTTTGGTATTGATTTATTGTCGGATACCCGTCCTACTTTTATTCCACCCTATAGAATTGTAACACCTTGTATTTTTGGGCTAGTCTATGAACCATAGTTCCTACACGTGTAAGCTCTAATACAAATGATCCCCATTTGGATACAAATTTCATGATCTTTATACTAGTGTGTGAAATGCTCATGAGGTTAAAAATGTTCATAGAAATCATTTAGAGCCAAGTTGAGCTAAGATCCTTTGATTCGCCTAGAGTTTGATATTTGATTCTACAAAGGTCTACTTTAAATGTCTATAACTTTTTATATACCTGGAATTTTTCATCTTAAGACCCACAAAATTTTAGATAATCTAATTAGCTTTCCAACGATACCAATTTTGCTAAAATCTGATACCCGAGTGAAAAGGTCATTTTTGTGTGAGGCAGTGAGCTCTCGCTATAAGCTCGCGACGCAAGTTTCATTCCTATTTTCTGGGAGGCGCAATGCAAGATTCATTTCTAATTCTAGGGGTCATGCCACTCTGGTCATTTACACAAAAGAGAGAGGCTAAGGGGTAGTATAGTACTTTTCCCCCATCTCCAGCCGTCGAAACACGATTTATAACACCCCAAAGGGCACTATTTGCCCACTTTTCATCATCAAAACTCACATAAACCCTCAGTTTTTTCCCATGAATGAGTTTCAAGCTTTTCCTCTCAAGAACATAAGAATTCAAGCATCAATTTCGAGATTCCTCCAAGAAATCTAAGAGTTCAATCTTCCAAGTTCAATAATTCTTCAGGAGATATCAAAAATAAAGTTTCTTTCCCAAGTTCATCATTCAAGTTCCAAGATTCAAGCTTTCTTCACAATTCAAGAATAATTTAGGTATGTGGGGTTATGAACAAGGACAATCCTTGCATCCTTGTGCCCAAAACTTGATTTTATTACAAAAGTTAGTTGATTTTATATGTTTCCTATGAATTTAAAGTTTGGGTTTATACCCCATATTGCTATTCATGAAATTATGAGATTTTCATTGATTTAAAATTTGAATTACATGAGTATGTTTATGTTTTATGCACATTGCTGAAATTTTCAGATTTTAAGATGAAATATAAATGTTTATGTTATCTAGCACGAATTTTGAGACGTTTTTATCATTAGATTAATACATGGGTCATTAAGCCCTATTTGAAGATTGCTATTCAAAGAATTGTTGTGCTATAAGCACCCCATGATTAGAATATTTTCAGATTATTAAGAAAGATTTGACCTTTTGGTCTCATAATAGATTTGAAATCTATTTTACAGATTCAGATTACAGATTTACAGTTGGTTTTTATTATAAACCATTAGATTACTTTTAAAATGGATTTTTTTTGAGATCTTAAGCATGATATTGGGAGTAGTATTTAGCACCGAGATGGGTACGTGACTACGGTTTCATACCCCAGAACTACGTGCCAATGTAGGATTTAAATTATTCCCACTTCTACGTGGATGACTGAGATTATGATCACTAGATGAGATTGTTTTATTTTGATGGAAAGGGTAGAATAGCCCTAACCTTACGGGGGCTAGTCGTGGGATACGATGAATGCTCACATGGTGTACATGTTGGTTAGAAGAACCTCCCAAAAGATGTCCCCTACACTTAAACTAGTTTATAGATTTGAAGCCTTAAGATTTAATGCTTTTCTATGCAGAATAAGTTTTCAGACTTTATTTTAGCCTATATGATTTGAGAATGAGAACAGAATACAGATTCCAGAACTAAGTGTAATGGCTCATAAGATTTAGATTATATGCTTTATTATTCATGATTTTGACTTTCATAGTTCAGATTACTCAAGCCTATGTGAGTCATTTACATTTAGCATGCATGATTTTATAAACTATGATGGTATTTTTTCCTTATTACATTTCACCCCTATATACTCAGTACACCCTCAAAGTACTGATCCACATATATTTTTATGTGCTACATTGTCTCATAATGTATTTACAAGTTTCAGTATGCATATTCAGACTCAGACACGTATAGCTTCCAGCCAGCGAGATGATGAGTCCTCCTACTTTGGGGACTTTAGTTAGATTTATTCATGTTCATTACTTTCTTACTCATATGAATTGATTAGTGGTAGTTGGGTTCGTGTCCTAGCTATCTATAGTCAGTATAGTAGAGGCTTCACAGATGACAGTTAGTGTCAGTTATGTAACTTTTAGTCCTTCTTTTCAGACTTATTAGAATGTAAAAGTTTTATCAGTATTGTATTTTATAGATTCCATCATTTTTATGTTTCCGCTCAGTAAACTCAGTCATTTTATACATATTATTCAGTTGCTTATGAGTTATGCCAGTAGAAGGGTTAGCTTGGGATCACTTGTGGTCCTAAGCACCGTGTGACGTCCCGAAACAAATTTTGAGGCATTACAAGAATGGCTCTTGTGGAATTAAAAAAGTTGAAAGAACAGTTAAAAGACCTTCTTGACAAAGGTTTTATCCATCCTGGTGTTTCTCCCGGGGGTGCACCTGTACTCTTCATGCATAAGAAAGATGCTCCCTCTGTATGTGTATAGACTGCCGTCAACTGAATAAGGTCATTGTTAAGAACAAATATCCCCTTCCTATAATTAATGATATCTTTGACCAACTTCAGGGTGCTAGGTGTTTTTCAAAGATAGACCTTCATTGGGGTATCATCATGTAATGCCTCAATTTTTTGAATCGAAATGCTATACGGTGCTCATGACCCCGAGAGACCACAAGCTAACCCATGACTGATATCTGTACCTATACACTGCATAATATACATATAATACATGGAAAACCTGAACATATAGGTCATAAAGTTCAACTGAAGAGATATAGTAACATCCATGGGGTAATGAATACCCAAAACAACTGAATATAAAACTGAATATTGAATCTGATAGCTAAATCTGACTAAATCTGAAAGCCTCTAAGTACTGTCTGAATAAGGATTTGAAGGAATATGTCTCCAACTAACTCCGCAAAACTAAACTGAAGTAATAAATGAATAAATCAAATCGTATTATCCTCGAATAGATAAGGACTCACTGCAACACTATGACAGGAAAGGTACTGCTGGTCTGGAACTCATGGATCTAGACCTATGGTGTAACATGAAAAGAAAGCACCATAGCGCAAATGCATCAGTACAACTAGAGTACTGAGTATACGAGTGAGTTTGGCTAATGCAAAGGGTTTACATGCATGAATAATGCTAACTAACTGACTGATATGAACGTAAGAGTACAAACATACATACATAGTAACTGAGATCGTGAGTATGTGGTAGCTAAATCTGTATGCTAATACATGACTGGAACTGTAGTTTTGATAACATGAGCAACTGTGTATGGCAGTCTGTGGTAGCTAAATCTGTACGCTAATACATGACTGGAACTGTAGTATTGATAACATGAGCAACTGTGTATGACAGTCCTAAATCTGGTAGAACTCTTTGAGTCCCGTGCTATAACTGAATTTGACTGTATCTAACAGTCCTGGTATACTGATATCTGAAGAACTGTCTGAGTTCTTTTACTAAGACTGATACTGAAACTGTGGGAGGTATTTGTTTAACCGACATGCCCCATGTATACCATTATGGCTAAGCTGGGATCCAATCTCTGCCCCGACTGGAGGGGTGTTAATACCGCACCACTGGTAAGGACAGTTGTTAGTGACCCTTATCTGGCAGGTACTCAAAGTGAGAATGGTGAGACCCTAAACTGACAGGTTAATCCACCTTATCAACCTTAATTTGACAAGTTAAGATATATCAACCTACACTAGCTACGTAGTTATGAAACACAAAGATGACTGCTAAGAATCATACCATAAACAGACAGGTGAGTTCCCATCGTTGGGTTCACTTGATGCTAACTTCTACTCCCATCTGAAGGGATTGAACATGATTTAACTGGCTGTACATGGACTGAATAAATGACATCCGTTGACTGACGAAGTAGTACTATTATCTGCGAGTTAACTGAGATCATGAGATTTCTGACGTTTCCTGAGTCACATAATTGACTGAGTTCTATAGAGTATAGCTTGACTGAGATTTATCGTGGCACATGATATGGCTCTAGGCACACAGCTATATTTTTTCAAGTATGAATACCCCCAGGACTCGATAAAAGAAAATTGGCATACATGACATGACTTGATCACAAGATTAGAGTCCACAATTCACAATATTATAAGTAGGGGATAGTATACTTCATGTATTTATTCACATCTCAATATGGTAGGGAGAGCATGGATACATTTCATGTATATAATTCATATTTCCATTATCACACATGCTTCATGCCACATCAACAACAACACATAAATAGCATAGATATTCATATGAAAGTGTATAGCTAATATGTAATTATGGGTTTCTAGCATCCTAGGAATTTTATCAAACACCTTGCATGCATTCTCTAAAGCATAGGTGGATTTCATACTTGCATCACATCAAACCACCTAAATTTCATGTTTTTCAACTAACAACCACATATATTTCATGAAAACATCTTTAGATATCATTTTGAAACTTAAACAACAATCATCAACATGTACATGCTTATATCACCACAAAAAGTTTACAAAATAAAATTTAAAAACATGGTTCTTGAGCTCTATGAATGGATTGGATCCATAGATGAACACTAAGCATACCTTAGATTAAGAATTCGTGGAATGTACGGTTGAATTTGCTTGAAGCTTGAAACCCCAATGGAAACCCTAGACTTATTCTTGACTGTTCTTGAGTGAATTTTGATAAAATTAATGTAAAGGGCTGCTTTGGGGATTCAATCCCATTTTTAAAGAGTATATATAGGGTTTTGGGAAGTTACCATATTGCCCTTGAGGAGTTTAAAATGAAAACTAAAAACTACGCAAAATTTCTCCCGATTTAGGGCCCCGGCACGATACAGAGCTTGGTAAAATGCCAATTATTGCAACCTGGAAGCTTGGCGCGAAGAGGGGCTATCGCGGAGGCTTTCTGGAAATTGACGAGTGCCATTTTTTCCTCTAGCGCGACGCGCCATGCACTGAAATGGCATTCGTCTTACAGCAGAAACTTAAAATAGCCATAACTTCTTCACCGGGTGTCCGTTTTAGGTGAATATGGTATTGACGGAAATCTTATTAAATTATCTATCCGTTGGTAGGTCATAGGATCAAAAATTCATAGTAGAATAATAGATATGCTCATTTGAAGTTGATGATACCAATATTCTTCTCAAGAATTCAATAGGTAAGGAATGTTTTGATTCGCACAATAGCTAGGACATATTTGAGACCTTAATTCACATCAACCTTGATCATGGAATTACCAAGGAACCATGATGTACTATGCATGAGCTTGAAAAATAGAGCTAATATTGAGTTGGATTTTTCAGAGTATTACACATTAGTTGAAGGTTAGGCTGACATTCCCAAAACATCTTTCTGAACCCAATACGATCATTATGAATCATGTCCTTTGGATTGAATAATGCCCCTGCATACTTCGTGGACCTAATGAATAGGGTGTTCCGCCAGTTTCTAGATCTATTTATCATAGTCTTCATTGATGACATTTTGATTTTTTCTAAGAGTGAGGAGGATCATGACAATCACCTTCGAATCATTCTTTAGACCCTCAAAGATCATAGATTGTATGCAAAATTTTCCAAGTGTGAATTCTGGATTAATGATATTACTTTCTTAGGGCATATTGTGTTTGGTGATGGGATTAAAGTTGATCCCTACAAGATTGATGCAGTGAGAAAATAGCCCAAACCCACGACTCCAACCAAAATTCAGAGCTTTTTGGGTTTGGATGGGTATTACAGAAGGTTCGTAGAGAGTTTTTCTTCCATAGCTGCTCCACCTACCAGTTTGACAATGAAAAAGGTGAAATTTGTGTGGTTTGACTCCTGTGAGAATAGTTTCGAGAAGTTGAAAGATAGGTTGACTACTGCACCTGTTTTGACCATTCCTAAGGGTAGAAAGGGTTTTGTTGTGTATGTGATACATCCCAGGTGGGACTTGGGTGTGTTCTTATGTAGCATGGTAAAGTGGTAGCTTATGCATTTTAAAATAAGTATTCAGGATAATTTTGTCATTAAGTGATAATTATATATTTTCGTATTTGCATATACGAGATTGTATAATTGACATCATTTAAATGAACATTTTCATCAAAATTGGACTTTAAATTAAGGATTATTTGGAAAATAAATTTTAAACAATTAAATCTTGATTTAAATACAATTTATTCATACAAATAATCTATTTGGAGAAATACTTGTTTGGTTTTATTAAATCAAGAAGCTCGGGATTGAACAAGGGGTCAATTCGTATCAAATTTTGATTTGATTTAGTCAATTAATTGAATTTGGCTCTGATTGAAATCAAATTGGCCTCAATTGAAATGCAATTGACCAATTGGTATTTAATTTGGCTATAATTTAAATTCAATTGCCTAAATTAAAACCCAAATATCCTAATTCTAGCCCAATCCTTACAATTACCTCTTAATCTACCCAATTCCAGACCCAATACTTAGATACCAAACCAACCCATTCTAAATAAAATTAGCCCAGCCCAACAATTCTCTAAATGACAGCCCAACTCAATTAATAACCCCCAGCCCAAAACATCCTCCTGACCTGGGCCCAATTCATCTTCTCCAAATAACATCAACATCAACAACATTCAAGAACAACAATGCCAAAACTACCTTCAACATTAACAACTTTCAATCGCGACAGACCGACCCGAAACTGACCCTCAAATTTAATAATTTCAGTCTACGACCCATGTCACATGAACCTAGAACGAGGACGACGCAAGCTTTCTCCATACGCGTCTTATTAGTTCATATGAAGAAAGCTCGAGAAGCTTCCGAAATAGGTCCAGGTGTCTCCTCAACGGTTCAATTCTGCGAATGTCGGATGAGATTATAAGATTTCATACATACCTGGGGGGTTTTAATTGGTTTTCAACTGAAATTTGTTGGGGCGGATTTTGATTAGTCTACCCGTTACGAATCGGGGGAAAAATAAGGTGATGTGGGGGGATTCAAAATTCAAAAAATTTTTGGAGAAGGGCCCCTATTCATTCTCTATATATAAAAAGTCATTCATTCTCTTTTGGGGAGGATTTTTCCCTTGGTTTTCGAGGGGTAAAGACAAGGAGAGTCTTCTTTCTCTTTGGAAGTCCTATTTCTCTTTTGGGGGGAATCAAGAAAAAAGGGTCAAAAATTTGAGGGTTTAGAAATTGTGTTTAGAAAAGCCTTGGGAACTCGAATTCTGTTTCTTAGAAATTTTAGGTTTTTGAAATTGCTAGGGAGAGATTCGAGGATTGAAAAGGGAAATCTTTTGAGTGAGTTTCTGATTCGGAAATAGAGAAAGGAAAATTTTAGAAGTTTCTAAATTTAGTTTGAAAACCTTAATTGAAAATATGGGGGGTTGCAAAATCTCTAAGAGGTAAAATCCAGAAGACGCTCTATTGGTGGTCGACGTTGCGAGATTCCGATAGTGATGATTTTACTGATAGCTCGTCATCCTATTTTTCTGCCACGATTTAGGCAACACTCTATTTCAGTTATTTTTTAATTATTTCTCCTTCATCTCCCCATTCTGTAGTCATTCAGTGTCTCTCATTGATGTGGTATGCTGGGCTGCCTTCTGTAGAGTTCTTAAGGGCCATGAGTTGTTGTTGTGGATGAAGGAGTTGAGTGTGTTGTGGTGTTAAGATTAATCTATGTTTGGGTTTAATTTCACTCATTCTTTTACTTTGATGTCATGGTCTGTCGTTTATTCTTGAGGTTACTGAATAATTTTTGGACTATGTTCCACTTAGTGTATTTCTTGAGGCGAGAAGGGATGGATTATTAGGCTAAGTCTATTGCTTTTGATTGTATTCAGTAGTTTAATAGGGAGATGTTTGTCTCGTAATTGTTATTTGATTGTGTACGTCTATTGTTATTACCAAATGGCGGCACGATTGTCGAAGCTAGCGGCGTTGCTAGCAGAGCCACCTCTCAAGTTCCTTTGGCTTCACATATGCTAAAAGGACAATGAGTAAGGTCCAAGATATGCTAAAAAAATCCTAGGATTCCTCGATGACTACCTTATTTGAGTGAGCGAAGAGGAGGATTGAAACAATCTGTTGTTTTGATCATTGTTACTGTTTGTTGTTATTGTAACTGTTGAGCCATAATGTCATTAGTGGAACTACCTCTTGAGTTCTTTAGTTTCTCAAATAACGAGGAACAATGAAGATAAGTCTGCTAAAAAATAAAAAATCCTGTGATTCCTTGGTGATCATCTCGGCTACCAAAAGCTATCCTTTTGGGTTTGCCGAAGAGAGAGTGAGGATGAGGATAGTGGACTTTGCCATATTTTCCTTTAGTTTTGTGAGTTATGTCTTTCATTTTGTTTCGAATCCCGAATTTAGATTCCCGCTCTTCCTTTAGGTTCATTTTTAGCATGAAAACACATTAAAAGGATAACATCATCGTATTTCAGGACACTAGGCATTTGAGTTTGTTTGTTCAGAAATTCAGCTTAATTTTGTTGTCATTGTACTGTGTATAGTCTATACTCAGGCTAAGGATTCCCAAGGATCTTTCTCTGTCAACAATAATCAAGAAAGTAGGGATGAAGTTGCATTCATTTTACTTTCAACATGGGATTAGAGATGGGACAACGCATCATAATTGCTTGTCTCCATCCTCAAATACCTACTACCAGAACTTAATACTACAGGTTATTTAAGCACTCTTCCAGAATCAAATATTATTTGTCTCGTGGTCAAGTGCAATTAATATGTTGTCATTGTCGAGGTTATTGTTTTGAGTGACTGAAAAAGTTCAAAACTTGAAAGGAAATTCATTCTTTCGAAAGGGCTTGCTTTATAGCTATTACTACGACTCATGAGTCAAACATTAAGCACCTCGCTCGTTCTCCAGGCTACTGTTATGTGCCTTATGTTTTCGGCTTTCTTGATGTTTATTTATTGATAAAATTGGATAATATGTAAGCTTTATGGATAAACATCTCGGTGAGTATTCAAAACCTCATCCATATTCTGACCATGCGTCTAGCTTGATAGAATCTTGAATTAGCTTTCTTTTACTGATATTATTGAAATGAAGAACATGTCATTCTGATCATGAATATCTTTCAAATAAACTTACAGTATGTCATGTGTTACTCACGTTATCACTCATCATACGCTCTTGGGTATCAAACATGTCATTTATACCTGAGTGCAAATAAGTTTACATCAAGACATATTTGCTTAGCATGTTGTTTGACTATATGGACGCACCCTCCTTCTTTCTTATGAGCTTTTTATATATCTTGGCTTTTTCAGTGATAGAGTATAAGTTAGTTCGCCCTATATGCTTTCTTTCCTTCAGATGGTTGTATGCTACGTGTCTTATTTACTTCCTTGATTTGATTTTCGTGTTTACATTCTTCGATTCCCTTTTCTTTTTCTTGTTTAGTTGATCACGTCTTAACATTCTTTATTTTTCTTGTCTCGCATGAATCCACTTTGGAGTCCAAATGGACTCTTTCCCTTTGCATCGCTCATTGGGCCAATGAGGCCCATTCATTGATTCAAGTCTGAAGACCTAAGTTCCAAAAAGTGATCCTGTGGTGTACAAATACAAGGATTCAAGAGAAGAAGAATGGGCTAAAATCCCTTCTTTGAAGCAGCAAAGGGACTAGAAAGTCTCTTTTTATTTATTTGTTTATATTCTTTATTTGTTGTCTTTATCTATTTTATTTATTTATTTCCTTATTCATTCATTTGGGCCACAAATTCAAAGTTGTATTTAATACAGGTGGATCGAGACTCAAGCTAAAGGCTCAAAAACATAGAATTAGGACAGGTGAAAATGGGTTGAAAACCCAACTAGATTAGGAAAGGGTCGACGGTTTGGGCTCAAAAAGCATAAATGACTACTTCCCCACTTTTTCCCCTTTTTCTCTCATTTATTTGTTTGCTTGTCTCTTTGCGAACGTAGTTAAATCCCTAACTAAGTCACTAAAAAACTGATTTCGCAAAAACTTTTTCCTTAAATAATTACTTTTCAACAAATTAATTTTCCAAAGTTAATCAAAAGAATGTTTTCAAACAGTCTGGATAACCGCAAGTTAGTGGACGTTTTAGGTGCCTAACACCTTCCTAAAACATTACTAAGAACCACTTATTCAGAATCTCTAACTTAAACCAATTTTCCTTTTTTGAATCATTTTAAGTAACTCTTTAAAGGTTTCTTAATTCCTTTTCAAAATTAAGTGGCGACTCTCTCAAAAGTCAAAATTTCCGCAAAACACAGATTAAAAATGATGTGGGTCAACAAAAAGTGACGGCATTTGAAATCAGAGGTGATGGGATGTTTAGGAATCAGGGTAGATTATGTATACCCAATGTGGATGGTTTACGAGAGAGGATTCTTGATGAAACTCACACTTCGAGGTAGGTTGTTCACCCAGGCTCTACTAAAATGTATCATGACCTTAAGGCTATATATTGGTGGAATAATATAAAGCATGATGTTTCTGATTTTATTTCTAAGTGTTTAAATTGTCAACAAGTCAAAGTGGAACACTTGAGTCCTGGTGGTACTTCTCAAGAGATAACCTTGCCTATGTGAAAGTGGGAGATGATCAATATGGATTTCATCACGGGACTTCTGAGGTACCGAAACCATATGATTCCATTTGGGTGATTGTAGACCGGATGACCAAGTCAGCTCACTTTCTACTTATGAGGACTAACTATTAGGGAGATGTTATGACAAGCTGTACATTGAGGAAATAGTCTGTTTGCCTGAGGAGATGTAGATCACCAATTGGGTGGTATAAAGTGGGTGAAACCCAGTTGTTTGGGCCTGAATTGTTCATCAAGCAATGGATAAGGTGAAAATCATTAGAGAATGACTCAAGACAGCTCAAAGTCGACAGAAGTCCTACGTTGATGTTAGAAGAAGAGAGTTACAATTTGAGGTTGGTGATTGGGTATTTCTAAAAGTCTCTCCAATAAAGGGAGTCATGCGATTCGAGAAGAAGGAAAAACTGAGTCCTCCATATATAGGACCATATCATATTGTGAGAAAGATAGGTGGGGTCGTGTATGAGTTAGAGTTGCCCTCAAATATGGCTTCTGTTCATCCCGTATTTCATGTATCTATGTTGAATAAGTGTATTAGAGATCATTTCCTAGTGTTGCCTGTAGAGGAGATCAATGTGAAAGACTCCTTGTCATACGAGGAAGTACCCGTTGCAATCTTGGATCGCCATGTTCGAAAGTGAGGAGTAAGGAAATAACTTCGGTCAAGGTGAAGTGGAAGAATCAAAAAGAGGAGGAAGCTACTTGGCAGTTAGAAAATGACATGCAAACTAAATACCCAAACCTCTTTGAGATAGTGGGCAACGACATAGAAGGTGCTACTCATTTACTCTCTTTATATTTTTTTACTTTTTCCTTGGTATGTTTGAAATCGTGCTTATCTAAATCCTAAGCCATCATTTGGGGATACATATCCCAAGGGGGGGATAATGTAACGCCCCAAAATTTTCTTAACTCGATATCTCTTTGTAGTATGCTTAAGAGCTGACAACTTGAATGATGTTTTTCTTTCTAAGTGTTACGAAAAGGACTTAGTCACATTTTGAGCTCCTAATCTTTGATGATTTTATTTTCGACCTTTCCGACCTCAGAAAGTTAATTTTTAAGTTTATTCATGATTGGAGAAGTCAATAGTACATCTTGGGTTAGTTGCAAAATATTTGGACAAGAGTAAGGGCATGTTTGGTACTCCAAAAAGTAGCTCGGGGTGATATGCCCACGGTGCCTCGCCCAGAGCGGCACTCCAGAGGCCACGACGCCCTGGCTAGTCCGGCCAGTATATTTTTCTACAGTCAAGCTCCACAGTTTTAAGGGCAAATAGGTCATTTTCCTTTATCCTAATTCGCCCAAACACGAAATTAAATCATTTTTGGGGAAAAATACATCAAAAACCACTTACAATCTATCAACTCAAAATCCTAGTCCTTTCCCTTAAGATGCAGAGTTCATCATTAAAGTCAAGAATTCCAAGGACTTAATTGAGATTCGGATTCCACCCTTCCTCCTAAGTGATCTAAGGTACGTGGGATTTTTCATAAACTACATGGGCTTGTTGAAAACACTTTGAATAAGGTTTAGGTGTTAGAAATCATGAATTTATAAAGGGTTTTTGGAATTTACGTTTACAATTGAGCATTATAATTCTTTAATGATATTATTGTTTTGGTCTTGAGGCCTTCACCTAAATAAAATTGATTTCATTTATATATATATATGTATGTATGCATTTATAGTTGATAACTGAATTGAGGGCATGACTAATTACAATCCTTCTCATGTTGCGACACCTTTAGATTTTTGCATGTTATGAATTGAAGAATGTTATATTTAGAAGCATGGTATCAATGTTCTTGACTATTGTTGAATGATTTAAGATTGATTTTAAATTGATGAGTGGGGGTTTTACATGTTGAAAAATGTTGAATATATATAATGAAAGAATTTCATGGTTTGTCAAAAATACATGACCACCACATGTTTGTTGAAATATTGAAATGAGAGATTCTTTGAATAATTTGACATATGTTTTGATGTATGGGTCTTCTTGAATGGTTTGAAGTATGGTGGTCTGAACTTTATGTTTTGAAAGAAGAGATTATAATATGATATTTTATGGCTTAGAGATTTGACTTGCAAGCCAATGGTATGATGACACCATATAAATGTATGCCAAAATAGAGTAAGAGTTTCAGACTTGATTTTCAGAGAATACATGTTTTAAAGAGCTAAAAATGCCCTTAAAGAGGGTTAGGTGGTTGCCCGAATAAGGCTTGAGTTCAAATAACTCCTAGCCCAAAATCGTGTTTTGTCGATACGGGTTCATTATGCTCCCATGAGGGACCATACGCTGACCTAGTGCCCTGTGGCATATCAGAGATAGACTTCAACCCTTGCGGAAAACTCGGGTTGGGGGCTTGGCTGCCGAGTTAAGGGAATATTCCATATAACCCGTGGGATTTTAGAGTTGTAGGGTATACCACCTTGCACACAAGTAAAATAAAGAGTGTCTCATGGAGTTTAGATAATTGTTTAGAGACCTTTTAAATATGCCCATGTGTTTTCTTTTCATAAGTATATTAATAAATTGTTTCTAAATTGCTCTCACCTATGCTGAATAAAAATTATTATTTTGGAATTGCTTTGCACACCAATACAATTGTATTGACCCTATATTTCAGGGTCTGAGGCTGTCTAGAGGTCCTGCTAAGCCGTAGAGTTATTCAGAAAGAAGTGAGGTGCGTAGTTGATGGGCCTTCTTTATTCTAGAAGGCCTATTTCTTTTCAGTCACTTGTTATTTACTTTGATTTAGGTCCCCTGGGGGTTTTGTCACAGTAGCAGACAGTTTGTTAATTTTCGTATGTATTAGAGATTTGCATACAAGAATAGATATTGTCTAGATGTTGATGGATTTTCTTTCGTATTGATGTACGTATTTCAGATCATGACCATGATTCCATATTGATTTATATTTCCGCTTCCTTTCTTTATTATATGAGTATTGTGCATAATTACCAGATGTAGAAGGGTGCCCGGGCCTCAATAGTTCGTGATACTCGTTACGGCCGGGGCCCTGGATCGGGTCGTGACAATTCATGATATTATATCGGTATTGATGTGATCCTAGCTAAAATACGACCTTAACACTGTTGTTCCTAAATAAGGATTAAAACCCTCTTTTTACCGTAACAGTAGATTTCTTTACTATAATAACTGCCTACCAAATGGAATATTTAAACGTATAAAAGAGGTTAAAAATATTATTTAAAAATTTGACCGAGATAGATTTCGGACCATAAATTGACACTATTATATACTGTGGTTGTGAGATATTTCGACCCTTTCTAAATTTTTACAATGGTTTAGTCCCGAAGGTTATTTCGGGCAACAAACTTATGGATTTAGTCCCGAAGGTCATTTTCGGCAACAAACTTATGGATTTATACTCTTTTATCCACGGCTTGAGTTTGTGCACTTGATATTTATATCATATGTATTGATGGTTATGATGATATTGATACCCAGTAAGGCCGGATGATATTGTTAAGATGATATTGATACCCGACAAGGTTGGAGGATACTGTTATGATGATATTGATACTCAACAAGGCCAGAGGATACTATTATGATGATATTGATACCCTATAAGGTTGGAGGATAATGTGATGATGATATTGATACTCGACAAGGCCGGAGGATATTGTTATGATAATATTGATACCACGTAAGTACGGAGGATATTGTTATGATGATATTGATACCCAACAAGGCCGAAGGATACTGTTATTATGATATTGATACTGACAAAGTCAGAGGATATTGTGATGATGATATTGATATTCGACAAGGCCAGAGGATATTGTGACGATGCTATATATAATTGGTTCGATCCAAAGAATGATTGTGATATTGATTTTGTACCTTGCATTAATTCTTGAATGTACATCGCCTAACACCAGTATGAACCTATGTCTATCAGTCAGTATAGGACAGTTGCATAGATATGGGTGATGACTATATCATTTGTTGTTTTACGTTGATTAAGCCTTTTGAGCATGGGACAGTATGGGAAATACATAGGCTCGGTTAGGTGTTTGGTCGTTCAAAATAACCGGTTACTCGTGTTGTTATTGATGTTGTTATTATCATTTTATGATCATTATTATGGCTAGTTTATGACACAATGGTTATTAATTCGGTATCAATATTTGAGGTATGTTTTCGGCCTCTTCTATCCTACAATTTCTTTACTATGTACGATTATTTCATGTCTAGCCATGTGGATTAGAAAACCTGTACATGATAGTATTAATTCCTAATAGGATTATAATGAGGCCTTAAAATTAAGATATGATAATCTAGGTTGTGCTTTGATATGACCTTATATCTATCTATCTATCTATCTACATATAAGTATGGTATTTGTAATACCTCAAACTTTTGTTTAAGTCAAATCTAGTATCCAGAAGAGTTAGTGATGACTCATAAATGATTAATGTTTAAATAAGATAAAAATTCCCTAATTTCAAATTTTTATCATATGGAAAATTGAATTAGCTTTTCAACGATACCAATTTCGTCCAAATCCGGTATTGGAGTAAAACGTTATGAATGTTTTACAGAAAACTGTTGGAACTGCCCAGAAACGACGGTCAGGCTGACAGACCGTCGAGCTAGCGACGTACCATCGCCTAAGCCGTAGTGACCAAGGCAGTGAACCTGTCTTCTGGCCAAGTGCAACATTCAGGACCGACGGACCGTCGAGCTAGCGACGGGCCATCACCCAAACCATCGCAGACGAGGCAGAAAGTTCAAGTTCTAGCCAAGTGCGACGGTCATGACCGACGAACCATCGCCACTTCTGATCAGCAATTTTAAGCCATTTTTAAAAGGGTATTTGGGTCTTTTTCCACCCTTTTTAACCCCTAAGTAAACCATACTAGAGCTCATAACTTCATGATTCATCTATAACACCAAATTAGGGTTTCTCTCAAAGATCAATCCCCAAGAACAAAAAACCCTAGGTGTTTAATTCCAAATCAAGAACTCAAGATTTTCTCCACCAATCTTCAAGAAATCATCCACACAGGTATGTCAAATGTTGATTCATGGATTCCTTTCACCCATGAAGCTCCATAAACCCTATTTGAAATATAAACTTTGGATTCCATGGTATGAATTGAATTATATCCATGTTTATGTTGTTCTTTGATTTCCAAGTTGAAGTCTTTAAAGACTATCATGAAAATATGTTAGTATGTGGTTAGAATTCTTGTATTGGAAGTGTAAAATGTTGCCATGATGTATTATTTCAATATTCATGCCTACGCCTAAAGATATGTATGCAAGTTGTTTGATAAAATGCCTAAGAGAATAGGAATTATGCCTTATGACTCATTTGTGACCAACATTGATGAATCCATGTTTCTCCCTTATGTTCGATATGACTCCCATATTATTTTTATGCTTTGTAATGGATTGACATAATGCTCATGAGATTAGGCTTATTAAATTATGATATGTTTACATGCATTCCTATTCATGTGTGAGCTTATAGCATGTGAATACTTCATGAAAATCCCCAAAGATTGTACTATGAATTGCTGACTATGGTCATGCGTCAAGAAGTGTCATGTCTTATTAGTTTCATGCTATCGAGTCCTAGGGGTACTTGTACCCGACAATTTTGTTGTGTGTCTAGAGCCAGTGTCATGTTTTCCAAGTACTCTCAGTCAAGCCATGATACATAGAGCTCAATCAGTCATGTGACTCAGGAAAACTCAGTAAACTCAGTAATCTCAAAACTCTCAGAAATCTCAATCAGTTATCAGATTTGAGTAATATTTCATTAGTCAACGGAACTCAGTAAACTCAGTTCAGTATAATTAATTCAGTGTCTAATCAGATAGGAGTAGGACTCAGCATCGAGTGAGCCTAAGGATGAAAACTCACCTGCGAGTAGAGGGTGTGATTCTTAGAAGCAATCCTTCCGCTCCAGAACTACATAGCCAACATAGGTTGAGACATCAAACCTGATAGTTGAGGGTAGATAAGGTGGCTTAACCTGTTATATCAGGGTCCCACCATTCTTCTTAGAGTACTTGTTAGATGAGGGATTACTCACAGTTTGTCCTTACCAATGGCGCGGTATTGACACCCTTCCAATTGGGGTTACAGATTGGACCCCAACTTAGTTATAATAGCTTATTAGGGGTATATCGGTTAAATAACTATTTTCCAATGTTACAGTCTCAGTCTCAGTCTCAGTAATAGAACTCAGATATTCTACATAATTCAGGACTGTCAGGTATAGTCACCCAACTCAGTATGGAACTCAACTAGTTCCACCAGAAATAGGACTGTCAGACACAGTCATTCAGATAATAGTATACCTGTTATATGAAAATTTATGTTATCAGTATTCAGATTCAGTAATCTCATGATCTCAGTTACAGTTCACGTATTCATGCATGTATTCTCACGTTGATGTTACTCAGTCAGTCAGTATTGTTTATGCATATAAACCCTTGCATTCAGCCTACTTCACTTGCATACCAGTACATTTAATCATACTGACGCATTTGCGCTATGGTGTTTTATACCATAGGTTCAGAAGTACGAGCTCCAGAGCATCCTTAGTAGATCAGACGTTCAGCAACCAGACTAGCAATGAGTCCTCATCATTTGAGGATAGCATGATTATTTTATTACTTTACTATTTCAGTAGTTCGGAGTTAGTTGGGGATATATCCTATCAACTCCATATTTTTTAGATAGTTTAGAGGCTTCCAGACTATAGCATGTTCAGACAGTTATTTTAGTCATTTTGGTATTGATATACCGTATTTTTCAGATGTTATGTTTTATCAGATATTTGAGCCTTATGGCCTTTCAGCCTTTTATTCCGCATTTATACAGTATATGGTGCAGTGCTCAGGCACAGATATCAGTCATAGGTTAGCTTGTTGTCCTTCGGGGTCATAAGGACCATGTAGCATTCTGGGTACCATATTTAGGGTGTTACAGTATTACCGTATATCCCTTCCTTCATTTTTTTAGATTGTATACTCGTTCCTTGGCCTTGTATATTATTATATATTCTTTGTTTGCTCTTTATTCATATATTGTCCAGATATTATGGTATAGTGTTGAGACTCCTAAGTATAGCTGGAATAAGATAGTGCACCCTTATTACTTACTTAACCTTATTATGTTTATCTATTGGATATGAACAGGATAGTTGTTCCTTATTATCTCATTAGCTTGTTATATGATTTCTGGACTCTTGGCTGTAGTTTTTATTTTGTTTGTATGTTTTATAAATCTTCTTTATCTTTGGAGCTCAGTTGCCAGTTGCCTACTGAGTACCTTTCGTTTGGTACTCATACTACAGTTCTGTATCCTGCAGATCATAGTATAGGTTATCGTTGTTGATGTGTGCGTCGTGTGGAGGATCCATGGTTCGGAGATACAGAGTGAGCTCCCGATGTTCGAAGTGTTACTTTCCTCCCTCTTATGTATAGACTAGTCTCTATATTGTATTTGGAGATAAGCTATATCAGTGTAATTTTTTTCATCTATTTCACTTTGGTACTTTTATCATATTAGAAGATCTTGTAATGATACCACTAGGTTTTGGGATTTATTCATGTATTTAAACTTTTGTTATATTTATTCTGCATTCTTTCCTCATTCTATTTGGTAGTCCATTACTAGTCATTCTAGACTACGGGTTTGACTTTCCTACAGGTGGGTTATAACAGAAGCCATCATGACTTAAGAAATGGGTCGTGACATCTTCGTTCATAAAGGTCATCTCTTAATTGAACAAAAACTAATACCCATCTCGATTCAAAACCTACTTTTTATCATATTTCACCTTTGGAAGCTCAATTTTGGACTATTTTATAGGGTATTTTAGAGAATTCTTCCGTTTTCAAGTTTCAAATCTCTATTTTATCATTTTCCTCTGATTTCTTTACAAATCCATCCTCAAATTCTTGATTTCAAAAGGGAATTTTGAGGGTTTTGTCAGTAAACTGCAAAGTAATTTTTCTTCGGTTAGGACCTCATTTTTGCTTGAGTTTTCAATCATAGAATCCTATAATTATTGAGAACTTTATTCTTAAATAAAATTCCATTTTACCTTTTTGTTTTTGAACTCATTTTTTGAACCCGTTTTGAACCCATATTAAATAGGGTCAATATGCATATCATTAGCTTTGTTTTGACTTATAGATGACATATTTTATTAGATTGGATGCTCTTAGCGTTGATTCAAGAGAGTTGCACTTCCGATTGAGGTCTTAGACTACACTTGGACTTATGGATCTTTATTTAAGAAAAGTTGAGATATCCCATGACTTTTTCCAAAGCGTTATATATGTTGTATTCTTGTTTGTTGTATTTTGTGCATCGCTTAGGATTAAGAGTCCCGCTTAGGTGAAATAGCGAGCATCTCTGTGGCTACCAAAGTCTTTGATGGATTGTTGTTAGATTATTGTCTTAATTAGTTAGTAGTACTATTCGTAAATATCCTTAAAGTAGAATGTAGATAGATAACCTAGTGATTCTCAAATAATTGATATTAAATGTCTAATTTTAGAGCTTGAATCTCGTTAATGAATTTTATTGTGATAATTGTAGTTTAGGCCCTTTTATAGGATAATTATGTTATTATTGTCATTATTGATGGAATGATTGAGGTTTTAGAGGATACATAAAGTATGAATAAACTTGTAATAGTCGATGAGACTTAAAGGATGGACCAAGTTATATTTGGATAGTTTCGTGATATACTGTCATTGGGACTGTTATTTATTTTGTGTTACCTATGTGGGCTTATGTGAATATATATGGACTTGAGTAACTATTTATGATCCCGTGTGTCCGAGTGGGGCTTATATGCATATTGTTTATTGATTTGAGAGTATATATTATTGTGATGGCCAAGTAGGGGCTTGACTTCTTGTTATTGGTCATGATTGTGCATTAAATGTCTTATTTATTATTAGTTGTACATTCAAATGCCCTATCTATCATTGTGTCGCCCGAGTAGGGGTCTTGACTTGACATTTTCATAATTCTCAAATTATACTATTGAAGTATAGCGGTCGTTGTCAATATATTTTCTCACCCAACAAAAATTGGGGTCGTATCCACAGGGAATAAAGGCATTAGATTCACTCTCCTACTTTCCTACCCCGACACCCACCCCTTTCCCCCCTCCTCCCTCCCCCTCCCCCACAAAAAAAAATATTTTTAAAAAATTAAATTTTTTTTCTTACCCCACCCTTACTACCTATTTTGACAACCTCAACCCCCTAATTTTTAAAAATAAAATTCAAATTTTTTTCTTATCTCACCCTTCCTGCCCTATTCGTTCTCATTGTTTTTGTTAAACATATATAAATACTTTTAAAAAATATATATCCTCACCAAATTTACATAACGAACACAAGAATATACGTAAGAAACAACTTATTTTTCTAGAAAACGTTTTTCCTCCTTCCTATCGAATGCATCCCAAAAAATTATTTTTCAGGTTCAAAAATAATTTTCTAAAACGTATTTTTCTTATTTAGCTAAACGCTAAAATTTATTTTCTGAAAGATATTTTTTCATTCACCAACCAAACACTAGAAAATATTTTTCATCCACCAACCAAACATAAGAAAATAAGTCTGAAACCAATTTATTTTTCAAGAAAACATTTTCTAAGAAAATTTTTTTCATGGAAAACGTTTTCCTTCATACCAAACACATTCTAAGAGAGAAAAGGGGGAGAAAAATAATAAGAGCAAAGACTAAGCTAACTATGGTGACAACAAAAAGAAACTAAAGCTAGTAACAAACAATTAAAGATAAAATGGTCAAAAGTCCCCCTAACCTTTACCCTAAATTCCAACTACATAGTTATACTTTGCGGGGGTCACAGGACCCCCCTGAACTATTTAAAACTGAAATTATAACATCTCTAAAGGCTGACATGACAAAGAGAGTGTGTTCCACTCTCTATGAGAGAGTGAGCACAAAAATTAGTTATTCAAATTTTATTTTAAATATTTTTTATGTAAATATATATAATTTGATTATTATTTTTCTTATTCATTTTCTTTTTTCTTCTTCTTCTCTTTCTTAAAACAAAAAAGTTCAAGAACTCATTAATGGTATTTCCTCATCTTCCTCATCTCTAATTTCATTATCTTTCTCATCTTTCTTGAACTCATTAATGGTGTTTCCTCATCTTCCTCATCTCCAATTTCATTATCTTTCTCATCCAAAAACTCGACAATGGGCTCAAAACGTAAGGCTAAAGACATTAATAAAGTGAAACGGAGCAAATGGTCAACCTGTAGTTGCGACCCCTGTTGTAACTATGGCTACGACTTCTGCTACAACTAGGAGATGGTGATCGGGAATAACTTCGTCCATGTCTGTAATTCAATAACAAATAAAATAACTTAGCCATTGAAGCAGACTAGAACATTAAAGCATATAAATGGTGAAAATAAGATGGGTACTTCAATTTCTTGGGGCTATTCTGAAAGTTTATTTCCGTATGACCTCGATCCCATGGTGGTAACACTTGTTCCTCATCTCCAATTTCATTAATGGTGCCTCTCCGGTCGTTGGAATAATGAAAGACGGAGAATTTACAGAAGGGGAAAAAGAAAAGAGAAAAAGGAATGAAAAAGGAAAGAGAAAAGGGAAAAATTAAAGAAAAAAAAACTAGTTTTTTATAATAAAAATTGAAAATTACGTGGTAATATTACGTGGCATTATATGAAACAAATGTGGTGCTCACTCCCCAATACACATGTGGGTGTGAGTTTTTAAGGGGATAATAATTTCAATTTTAAATGGTACAGAGGGATCATAAGACCCCCACAAAGTATAGATGTATAATTGAAATTTGGGGTAAAGGTTGGAGAGATTTTAACCATTTTCTCAGTATCTAAATAACAAGTACTATTAATGGTAAACTAATGATCACCTTTACAAAATATTCATCAACATTCATAGCCAGCAAAAAAAGCTTTGACTTACTTTGTGCCAACAATCACGGTAAGATTAAAATACAACTATTCTTCAAAATGACTAGATGTAAAGAACAGACAAATTTAACCATGAGTACTCATGTTAATTGTTGCTTTAGAAGCATGTATATGTTCGTCAATAATTATGGGCAAATATTAGGATGCATCTAATGTTAAATAAATTTAGGCACATTTAAAATATGTTGATCATGTGTGAAGTTATTATCCTCGATCAGACATTAATTAGTTAAAAGATCATATGTGAGGTTACACACTTTGATTCTCAATAATTAATTGTACTTTAGTCATGTGTTTAGTTACGATCTTAGTTAAGCATAACTAGTTAAAAGGTCATATGTGTATTATTCTCTTTGATTCTCAACAATCAATTTTGTTTTGGCCATGTGTTCAATTACATCCTTTGGCTAAGTATGAATCAATAATCTTAAAAAATCTATGTGAGATACTCTCTTGATTTTGCTTTAGTCCAGTCAATTGTGAATAGAGCGAAGTGGGTGCAAATCCATTTAAATTTAGTTATCGAGTAAAAAAATAACTTGCGTGAGTAAGTAAAAAAAAGTAATAATTAATTTATAACTCATCGAAAATAAATAAAAGAGTGCAATAAATTAAATGAAGTGAATTTCACCAAGTTATGGTGGGGTGGGGTGGTTATACAATTCAATTCTTATAAGTTAATTTTTTTTCGTCAGTGATTACCTAACTAAGCAAATTTTTAAATAAAGAAATATTTGGCTCTTTACCTAACTAAGAAAAAATAGCTATTGTATCTATAATATTTGGCTATATTTTTAGCATTCAAACATAGCTATATTTAAAATTTATATCAATCCTAAAAGCAAAACCTATTAAATCCCCCTTATTCTTTTTCCTCCACCCTCCACCTCAACCTTTTCATTCATAAATTAAGTACAATCTGAAATATTTCTTTAACTCTTTTTACTTTATTTTTTATTTTTTCCACATTGAATATCTAATTTTTCATATCATGGATTTTTTTAACAATTAAGTAAAGATTAAAGATAGAGAGACTTGAAGAACATATTCCATTGTTGGTCATTGGAAAAACTTCGAAGTTTAAGCTTAAATTGCGGGATTTAAAATTGTTAATTTTTAGTGGGTGTTAGTTTTAAATATTGGGTGTATCATGAAATTCATATCTATAATTTGAGGAATTTCGGTGCAGATTTGAGGTGAATTTGTGATTCTTTTAAAGAAAAAGTTAAGGTTGAAATTTGTAATTGAAGTTGTCCAACTCGACTGCATGACCAATCAATATGTATCTAAAACACATACTTGTATTCATGTATTCAAAATCATGACGACGGCGATGATGTTATGACAACAGCAATGTTATAAGATAACACAACCACGGTAAACAAAGAAGATAAAACACAACCCCCCTAATTCCTTTGTTTCCCCGGCCCCTATTTTTAACCTTTTAATGAAAAATCTAATTAAATGTGCGTATCTAATTTTATTTTTTTAATTAAGAATCTAGTGGTTTTCGAAGTTGTATCTCAATTGCTTTGATTGTACCTGAACGGTTGTTTGAGTTGCATTAGAGCCCGTTTGAATAGGATTAAAATCTGATCAAATCTTTTTTTACCTTTTTTAGGTATTTGATAAAATTAAAAAGTATTTTAAAAAAGTTAAAAACTGATTAAAAAGGGTAAAAAGTGAGAAGTTGGTTACCCCAACTTTTTACTTTTTAGATCAAAATTTTTTTAGGTTTGACCAAAATATTTACCTTTTTATCTCTTATATTTTTTTCTAATTTCAAAAATACCCTTGAACTTGTAGCCTTTAAATATATATATGGGTTTTTTTTTTTTTCTCTTTGCCGCTTCTTTTCGTCTCTTTCCTCCAATTTTTTCATCTTTCTCCTTTGTTTTCGACAAATCATCATACATCGAAGGTTTACTCAAAAATTTTATTTTAGAACTAAAAATTATAAGTAATTCACTTTATTTATAGTGTTAACAACTTTAAGGACATTTAAGTTATTTTGACAACAAAAAAGTGCTTAACAACACTTGTTTACCAAACACATCAACAACTTTATTTCAGTTTCAGCCCTTTTATCTACACACTTATATGCTTAATTTATAAATACTTATTTTTAGCTTTTAATCACTTAAGCTAAAAAATTATTTTTTAATCCTATCCAAATGAGCTCTTAGCGTATCTAGCAAAATCAAAAAAATGTATACAACAAAATTAAGTGTGTTGTTAATTTCTCCATATAGGTATCGTATCCAAATTTTTTTGGTTATATCAGTGTATCTAGTAAAAATAAGAAATGTGCCCAATAAAATTATGTACTTTTATAATGACCCTCGCATTGAAATTTAGATTTTTCTTTGTTTTGATCATTTTGCCCCTTTTTGAGTTGTCTTATCTGATTTATGAGTTGCGAAGATGGTTGACATGATTCCCGATGCATTCGGAAGTATTTTATTGAAGTTTGTGTTTTTTAGTATGCCTAAAAGGATAGATTTGACTTAGGTCAATATTTGTGATTCGAGCCTCGAATGACGATTCTAACAGTTTCATTAGTTTCAGAGTATCTATTTTGTATTAGTAGCGCGGTTAGTTTGAATCTCGACTCTCGAACCTTTATTTTGCATTTCTACCCTCTGTTTGAAAATTAGTTAAGTCTGATCTAAGGTCCCCAGAGTTAATTTGTTGTAAATGATCTTTCAAAAATATAATATTGTCAGTGAGTTTAGAATGTCAAAAATAGCATAGTATCATGATTGGGTTATTTTTGTTGGGTCCCAAACGAATTTCAGGTATCCGTTTGGAAGATTTCAATCCTTGTATTTTGTTGATGCTGCAGTTGCTGGTGCATGAACCTTCTCCTTCGCATTCGTGACCTCCTCTATAACATTCACGAAGTAGTTTTTTCCTCCCTTTGTGTTCGCGATGAACGCGTCGCATTCGCAAAGTGCAAGTTTCCCCTTCCTGTCAACCGCGACGGTGGGTTCCCCGATCACTACAAACAACTAGTGGGCAAGGTCTGTTTCTTCATTGAGTTCACGATGTCTTGTATGAGATCGTAGGGTTCGAGTCATGTTAACCTTTGCGTTCGTGGCTTGGGGTCCGCGTTCATGAAGGTCATTTCTAACCTGGATAGAATTTAATCGCCATCTCGATTCAATACCTCATTTCACCATATTTCACCTTTGAGAGCTCGGTCTTGAGCGATTTCATAGGGTCTTTTGAGAATTCTTCTATGTGTAAGTTCCTAAATCATTTTTCATTGATTTCTTTATCAATCCATTCTCTCCTAATTTCAAAAGGAGATTTTGGAGTTTTTATCGGTAAGGCTTTAAAATAATTTTTCTTTGATTTGAACCTCATTTTAAACTTATTTTTGTGTGGGTTTTCAATCATAGACTCCTATGATTGTGGACAAATTTATTCTTAAATAAAATTTTATTTTTACCCTTTATGTTTTTTAACTCATTTTTTGAATCCATTTTGGATCCATCTTAAAATACGTGTATCATTAATTTTATTTTGAATTGTAGATGACATATTTGATTAGATTGAACGCTTTTGGTATTAATTCGAGAAAGTTGGGCTTCTTGGGCTTGTGGATCTTCATTTAAGGAAAGTTGAGATGTACCATGACTTTTTTCAAAGTGTTTATGTGTTGTATGCTTGTTTATTGTATTTTATGTATCGCTTAGTATTGAGAGTCCCACTTAGGTGAAATGACAAGTATCTCTGCAGGTACCAAAGTCTTTGATGGATTGTAGTTAGATTATTGTCTTGATTATTTAGTATTACTACTTGTAAATATCCCTAATGTAGATAGCTAACCTAGTAATTCTCAAATAATTGATATTGAATGTCTAATTTTCGAGCTTGAATCTTGTTAGTGGACTTTATTGTGACTATTGTGTTTTAGTGCCTTGTTAAAGGGTAATTATGTTATTATCGTTATTATTGATGAAATGATTGGGGTTTTAGAGGATATGTAAAGTATGAATAGACTTGTATAGTTGATAAAACTTAATGAATGGACCAAATTAGGTCTGGGTAGTTCCACAATATATTATTATTGGAATTGTTGTTATTTTGTATTACCCATGTGGGGGGGGGGGGGGGGGTTTGTTTAATTTTTTTTTTTTTTTGTTTTTTTTTTTTTGGTGGGGGGGGGGGGGGGGGGGGGGGGGGCTTATGTGAATATATTTATGGACTTGAGTAATTATTTATGATCGTGTGTGCTCGAGTGGAGGCTTATATGCATATTGTCTGTTGATTTTAAAGTATATATTATTGTGATGTCCAAGTGGGGGCATGACTTGATGTTATTGGTCATGTTTGTGTATTAAATGCCTTATTTATTATCATGACATCTGAGTAGGGATTGACTTGTAATCATAGGCCTTTCTGTGCATTAAAATATCTTATCTATCATTATGTCACTCGAGTGAGGGCTTGGCTTAACATTTTGATAATGATCAAATTATACTATTAAAGTATAGCGGATGTTGTCAATATATTTTCTTAACCAACAAAAATCGAGGTCATATCCACAGAAAATGAGTGTTTGCTTTGCTCTCAAGCGTCACAAGCTACTCTAGGTTTACACGCAATGTTAAAATTAAATATGAAAGTAAAATTGGGAATGTTTGTGTTTGAACGATTTCTAGTAATAATTTAACAGTAACACTTGGTTTGTCAAAGGTAAAAGCAACAAGATTCTAATCAAGTGAGTTAAAGCACTTGAGGCTATACCTTCTTGGAAAATATTGCACTACGTATGAGTGAAAATACACCTAAGATTGTTTGCTAGTTATGACTAGGCCTGCTTTTAGATATTGGAAATGATTTATTAATCCATAACCAAATTTCACAAGAGTTTCTGTCAAACACCCAAATGTCTCTACGGAATAATCATTAGCCTCGACATGGATAATCTATCACTAGAATTACCACTTAAATGATTGTAACTCAACTCTCTTTAGTCAAATCTTATTACTTTTGTACCACATTTCAGGCTATACAAACTATCCAAGCATAGACTAAGTTTGTAACCTCAATCTATAAATTAAAGCATAGAAATTTAGTTAAAATTATAACACGTAATCTAATACAAAGGTAAATAATCACTATCCTTGCACAATCAACTTTCATTATGCATAACCCCAATTATGAAAATTTAGCAACTCATAGTAAAAGAAGAAGAAATTATACCAAATTCTCCATCCATATTTGCCAAGCAATCTAAAAACTTCCAAGAAAAAATCTCAATTCTGAGCAAGAAGTACTAATTTTCAAGATTACGGTTTGATTATATTTCAAATTTTCAAGAGTTAGTTTCAATGGCCAAAAAAATGTTAAATAGCATCAAGAAAATTAAGCAACTTAATTACAAAATTGTCACTGTATGAAAAATTGGTTGAGCGAAGTCCATCACCCAACAGGTCGGCGATGTGCCAAATTGCATATGGTTCGCCAATTTGTCAACATTTCATGTTCAAAGGGTTGGATTATGCTCCTTTTGGCTATACAAGGTGTGGTCCATCAATCAAGTAGACTGTGTATGTTTTTTACATCACCGTTTTGCTTCTCTTTTTCTCGGTCTTTTTTACCATATTAAGTGATGGAGATGCTTGATTGGTGATCCATCAATCACTTTAGCAATGCGCTGAAGTGTCTCTTTTATGTCTTTGTGTTATTTTTTCTTCCATCTTTCATCTTTTTTATTTTTTGGGCTCCTTTTTACTATTTTGCTTATTTCTAGACCTTTACCCTGAAATCAAAACAAAGTAACATTAAAAACACTTCAGTTTAGCATTGAGAACATATTTTTTTCCTATTTTTATGATGAATGAGTCACAATTTGCCAACTCGTTGATACCCCTAACTTAAATTTTTTCTCGTCCTTGAGTAAATCAATGCACACGCAACAAAACTACCAAGCCTACAAATAGTACAATTTGAGAGCTTAGACTCATACTTCTTTTGTGAAAGCGTTTTTTCTTCATGATTTTGAAAACCAAGGCTCATGTTTCGCCTATCAAGATCTTAATTGTCAACAACTATATCAAACATTGGCCAAATATTACCAAGCCAAGCACATACTCATAGATATCAACCAAGGTTGAAAAATATTAAAGTATGACAATTAAATATTCTTACACAAAGAAGTTCATTCACTCAAACATGATTATCAACAACTCTAGGGACTACACGAATCACTCACTTTTCAAAAGAAGATCAAAAACACAATTACCACACCATAGGATTGCCCATAATCTTTATTTAACCACGTTAAAACATATAAATTTAAAGATCACCTAGGTCTTAGTTCGGCTTGTAGCATAGGCAATGGATAAGGTAGGGAAGGTGAAGGTTACAGTTGCTCTACCTCAACAAAGCATCTTGAGAGACCTCCATCCATCTATTTTTCCAAGGGTTGATCTTTGTAACACTTTTTAGGACCAATTTTTCAATAGCTTTCAAACTATTTTGCTCTTCCTATCCATTTAAAATTTAAATAACTACACATATTTACAACAAAAATCTAATTACAAATAGATGTGTATGTGTGTGTGTGTATATATATATACCAAGAGTACAAGGATAATTGAAAGAGGATGTTTGCGGTTTCCACATTTTGAATTATCAAGCACATGTACATTTTGAAGTCTCCTCCACCCCAAACTTAGGCTTTTGATCTAAGTTGTCCTTTTACCTTACTTGTACATTTTGAAGAGTTTTAGTTCGAGAAAGGGGTTTGAGAGAAAAGAATTTCTGCTTGTAACAAGGTTATTCTAGAAAACGGGTTTCAAGGCTCAGTGATGGACAAAAATAGTCACTTACTTACCAAGCGATGGCTCAATTTTGATCAAAAATGATGATTTGCTCTCAATTAATGGACTAATATCATATCTATAATATTGCACACTCCTTGTTTTCAAAATGGAGCAACTGGGCAAGTTTTAGGTGGCCTTGATGCACAAGATCAAATCAAAACATTTTTTACATGTGGAATTCAATCGCATACTCGAAGTACTCCTCCTTATTTTCGTATCAGATTCATAGCACATATCAAGGGTCTATTCAAGTAGTCAAAATGAGATAAGAGCTTACACAAAAATGAGAGCCTAACTAGATTAACTAGATCAATTGAAAATAATTTATGGGCATATTCAAGAAAACATTTAAATACACTTCATGATGAAAAATTAATTCAAAAATTACGTGTGTAAAAAATCTAACCAAGTGTACCATTTGAGTCAAATTTTACTATTGCTAGTAAACTTTCCTCTTAAAAAGACATGCTAAAATGAATTTTTATTTGTAATGAAACTACACCTACTAATCCAAAAATCAAAATGAGATAATAAAGAAGTAAAACAAACACATCACACCTCAGATGGAATCTAAAACACCAAAATATAAAATAAAATCCAACACACCAATATCTAATTATTACAACCTGAATAAAAATAAAAAATGAGTATCCAACTGTCAATCCAGAATAAAAGGAACAAAAATAGAAACAATATCCAAATGAGAATTGGGCACCCATATTATAGATCCAACTAAATAACACTCCACCCTAACTGTAAAGTATGAATTATTCCCAATACGATAGAACTAAATATAATGTAGAGAGAGAGTGTGAGTGTCCCCCTAAATGCGGCTAAGCCTCAGGCAGTGAAGGGCTCCCCAAGGTGGACACTGTTTTATCATCAGTGCTCGGCTTAGTTTTATCTATTTTACAGGGTGGATCTGGTACAACATCAGTCTCTACAGTAATAACTGAGCTAGAGGTCTCAATATGTAAAGTCTCACGAACCAACCTCTCTATAGCAGCAACAAGTATAACATCTGCGGTCTCTTGTCTTTCAGTATTCTTTATACGTATGGGTCAACTTGAATACCAATCTGAACCTCATCCTCGATGTAATCATCTATGTCACCACTGCATCACCTGAAGCATGGTCTAACTCATCTACCCCCTCCTCCTCAATTATCAGTGTAGTCTCATGAACAAGTGTATGTTTTGGGGTTGGTGTCTCAGATGAAGCTCCCCATAAGTCATTCACATTGGGGAATCAAACCTCATTTACATGTTTCAAAGGGGAAGTAACTCACCCAGTATGCTGAAATAACCTTTGGTGGAACAGACTATTGAGGGATACTCAACTCATCCAGCTTCTTCTCAAAATGTCTCAAAGTCTCCCGAAAACTACACATCTCCTCAAGTACTGGGTCCACATCAACTTTCAAAGCACTAGCAATTATATTTGAAATATCTTTCTTAAGTCTGGACAACTTAGCATCTCCTGTACAGGTCATATAACCCATCCTAATAATGTCATCCTAAGTAAATGAGGCTCTCGAGGAACCCGCAACAGTGGAGGGACCACGAGGTCTAGGTGGCCATGAAGATGTACATGTATCTGGCAAGTAGTAGCGGGGGTGAGCGTGGAATCAAGAATGGTGGAATATGAAACAAACATAGGAGAAGGCTAGCTGACACCACTATCAGCTGAAGTCAAATCAATCAATAGGGCACCTTCCTCTTGAACTTTCTTCTTGCTAACCTCATCAACTAACTCTATACTCGTAATATCAACTGTGGAGACAGGGATGTATTCGAAATACTTTTTCTTGATGAATGGTACATTTTAACGGAGACATAACTCAGTGATCAAACATGAAAAGGCAAGGGAGGTCTGGCTTTGATTAGTCCAGATAGTAATTTTTGAGACTATGAGAGATCCCAAATTTAGCTCCTTCTTAACAATGAACGAACCAATTCAAGAGATCAGATTTCAATGGCCATGAAAAAGTTAAATAGCACCAAGAAAATCGAGCAACTTAATTACAAAATTATCAACACATGACAAATCGACTGAGTAGAGTTCATCGCCGAACAGGCCGGCAATGGGCCGAATTGCATATGATTTAATGATTTATCAATGTATCATGCTTCAAGGGTTGACTTTTGCTTCTTTTGGTGGCGAAAGGCTTGGTCCACCGAGCAAGTCGGCGATGCGCCAATATGTTCTTTGCATCGCCATTCTGCTTTTCTTTTTCTTGGCTTTTTTCTATCAGATTTAATAATGGGGATGCTTGATTGGTGATTCGTTGATCACTTCGGCGATGCAACGAAGTTTCCTTTGTATGCCTTTCCAAGATTTTTGCTTCCATCTTCTATTTTTTTTGCCTCTTTTTGCTATTTTGCTCACTTCTAGGTCTTTATTCTAAAATTAAAATAAATTAGTATTAAAAATACTTTAATATAACATTGAGGACATGTTTTATCCTAATTTTTAGGGTATATGAGTCATAATTTGTCGATTCATCACATTTTAGGCTTTATTTGAGCATTTAATTGCATTATTATTGTAGCGATATCCGAGTAAGGAGTTGTAAATGCTAATATTTATGACTGCATGACTATTTATTTTGATGGTGTCAAGTGAAAACTGATATCATGAATTATTGATACATTGAGTTGATTATGAGCTCACTTATACATGTATTGAATGAATTTTAATATTCATACTAATTAGTTGTGAGCTTATATCATCATGTCACATATGCATATTCTTGAGAAATTGATACCACTGATACATTCTAATTTTTATAAGAAAATGAGATACCTATAAAATGCCTATATCAAGGAATGTACCAGTAAGGTTGATTTGAGACATGAGATTGAGATTATATAAGTATATGGGTTGCGAACCCATGATACGTCTTACTTGATAGCTGCGAGCTCGGTGGGTATATACAAAAAGTTATACAATGACTTTCAAAAAATTTCATCATCTTCCCATCATCATTGCTATATTGCACTGCATTATCATCCTTGGTTTGGTTTGATATTGTATTAGTATTTACGCTTGTAATGTATTTCTGTGTTAAGACCTTTGTTTATGATATTGTGTTTAAGCATTCAATTCACTTTATTATATTATCTTATATCATCATTTACTGAATTTGAAGGTTGAAATGTTTGAGACGTGTGATATGATTGATGCTTAATAAGAGAGATAGATGTGTAGTCCCTGTTGGTAGTATAAGATACATTCGTATATATGTTCACTCTCTCCCTATTTTATCTCATATTACTTGATTGATTATAATTGATTTTCCTTGTTCAATATAAATGAATAGTGTTGACTTACTAGTTAATGTGTCTACCTTATTTTTGGTGAATCCGTTGACAGTTGTGTTGGATTACCCTGATAGGATGAAAGGATATAGCTGTGAGATATAGATTGTTTGGGGGAAACCTTGGGTGGTGATTCTCACTATCACTTTGAATTAGGGTCGGTTATCAATGATCCTTACTGAGTACATGTGATTTCATACAATCCCTTACTTTTATCTTTTTTTCTTATTTTTCTGCACCACGTGCAGGTATTGAATCGAGTAGCAACTTGCAGCTTGTTTTCATCCAGCAATGACGTTGTGGAGATAGAGATAGTACTGACGGACTCCAAGCTTACTCGTATCTCTCTTCATTTTTTAATCTTTGTTCTTCCGTTTCTCTACTTTCATAATTGTGAATTTGGGTTGGGTTAAACTTTCTTGTGCAGAGGCTTTGACAAGTATCATCACGTGCCTATTTTAGGTTCGGATAACTTTGCTAATCCCTTCAAAATTTATGGTGCATCTAATATACAATGTGAATTTCAAAACTATTATTTCCTCTAATTTATGTGATGTTATTTGACTTGACATGAAATTTTAAAATTAAAAAAAAATGCATTATTTCCATCCTAAACTATACACGCAATTGTTGAGACACACCTGAACTTTAGGAGGGTCCTATTACTCCCTGGACAAATTAAAATTATATTTTTGGCAATCTTAGTTTCTATGTGGCACATATGTGTGCCTACGTGGATCTTTTGATATGTTGATTCACTAATGTGCCACGTAGATGCTAAGGTTGCCAAAAATACGATTTTAATTAGTTTAGGAATAGTAGGACCCTTCTAAAGTTCAGGTGTGCCTAAGCAATTTTGTATATAATTCAGAATAAAAATAAAATATTTTTCCTAAAAAATATGATCTAAAATAAGTCATAAATATTTTTATTGTTATAAATCATCCCACTAGAATCAAATCAGTCTTTTAAAATTAAATTATTAATGCTAATTACTAAATTACTACTATATATAAATATGGGTGAAGCACACGAGTGATGATTGTCGTGTGCTTCCTTACAGAGGTGTATTTGGAATTCTAAATTGTTGACATTCTAAGAATTTGTACAACATTGCAAATAAATAAACTTTTGCAAATTTTGGACAAAAAGCCCAAGCCATATCTCTTTGGCATTACTGGGCAGACAAATTGTGCCCGTTTAATTTTGCAACACTTATTTGGAAATTATCTCCCTTTAAATTTATTTTGTCTTAAATATTTTTAATTTGTTATTATTTTCTTAATTCAAAGTTTTTTTTGTTTGTTATATATTTGCTAATTAGGTAAAAGAATATTTTAATTAACAATTTTAAATATTTTTTAAAAATTAGATTGACTCACGATATTTTATTTGTGCTAATAATCTGGATCCAGAGAGTTACATATATTATGTGAAAACTACGTAAAAAGTTCTATACTAAATACAATAATTTACAACATAAAATATTTAAAATCATATAAAAATTTGCTCGACTTCATATTTCAGTTGTACCATGTAAATTAAGACAAAAGAGAGAGCGGACAAACAGCTCAAGCAGGTAGCAGATGGTTGTTATATCTGTTTTTAGCTGTCTGCTTCTGGTCGAGAGTATGCTTGTAATTTTATATTTTTTTAATTTTAATGTAATTATTTTATTTTTATTTTTAATTTACTATATATTTGAAAATTGTGTAAAAATTATTATATATTTAAAAATTACATAAAGATATTACAAATTATAATAATTAATAATTTAAATTATTTAGAGGCAAATAAAAAAATTTGGTTGAATTGAAATTCTATTAGTGCAATATAATATTATTTGAAAATATTGTGAAAAGTAATATAAATCACAAAAATTAAAAAATTAAAATATCTGAAAGATGTATAAGAAATTCTTTTGGCTTTTCATATTCTATCAAATGTCACATAAATTGAGATAGAGGGAATAACATATATTACTTGAAAATTACGTAAAAATTTGTATAAATCATAATAAAAAATTATATAACAAATTTAATTGATTTTCTCAAATATTCCATTAATGCCACGTAAATGAAACAAAAGAATAACATTCTATCAAATGTCATATAAATTGAGATAGAGGAGTAACATATATTACTTAAAAATTATGTTGAAAATTGTATAATAAATCATAATGTAAATTTATATAGCAAATTTGATTGATTTTCTCAAACTATTTCATCAATACCACATAAATGAAACAAAAAGAGTAACACATAGAATCTGAAAATCATGTTAAAAGTACTATAAATCAATAATTAATAACTTAAAATATTTAAAAATCATATGAAAAATTTGTTATACTTTTCAAATTTTACATGTATCACATAAATTGAGATAAAAAAATAATATAAATTGAGCCCATACTAACACAAATTTCAAAATCTAATATAAAAATATGTGTTTCTTTTGAAAAGCAACTAAAAAGAGAGTGCATTATGAAAGCATAGTATTTGATATGGACGGAGAAAACATCTCAAGACAGTAACAGTTACTTCACCTTTGGAAACCATACACCGACCTGAACAATCACTAGCTACATTATCAAAAGTGTGCTATTTGTGCCAAACAAAACAAGCTGACTTAACCACAAACGACGTACCTCCATTCCTTAAAATTTCAGTTAGCTTTATATTATAATTTTATTTTTTTTCGAAAAAAATGTTGTCACCTCTAAAAGAAGCCTTCTAATCCCTTTCGTAGGCTCCACATGCCCCCACCACTTTCCTCTTTACCCTCTATTCGTACCATCTTTAGTCTTTTCCCATCGACATTTCCAAAGCTCCCAAAAACTTCCTCTACCAATTCTCAACATCAACAATGCTAACTTGCTTGTTTGTGAAACTCTTAGTATTAGTGCTGATCTTGCATGTGCTCCTCCGGTTCCTCCATTTTATTTTATGTGTTTATATAACATATATTTAAAAAATTATTAGTCTCTCCATCTTATTTTATAGGGAAAAGTCTCAAATATATCATCGAATTATCAGAAATGATTCATTTGTCATTCGATAAAAGTTTATCTCGTTTATATCATTGTCATTACAAAACAGATTCATTCATGCCATTACTTGTTAACGGTATTTTTTCAAAAACAGTTTTGTCACGTGTCATCTTATTAGAAGTCCACATCATTAACTAAAATAACAGAAAAAGGTTCAAATATGTTATCGAACTATCAGAAATGACTCATTTACGTCATTAAACTATTTTACGTGGCATTTTTACTTTTTAATTTGTATATAAAAAAATGTCAAAGTTAAACACTTACGATTTTCACTTTTTTCACTAAAGTAAAATAATTTTTCAAAAAAAAGTTAAAACTTTTCATGATCAAACGACTACTTAAAATACTCATTTTATCTTTAAACGGAAGAAGTATTAGTCCAAAATTAATGATTTTTTAGCCTCAATGCATATTTATGAAGAAAAAGAAACTAATTTCTCCGTTTCGTATTACTTGGTCCTTTTGCTAAAAGTATTATTTCATTTAAGTTGTCATAATTCTAAAAATAATAGAAGTTTATTATATTTTGTCAATACTATCCCTATTATTCAATGACTATGTAAAGTGTAAATACTCAAATTTATATTTTCACATCATAATTAATAATTAATAGGGTTATTTTAGTAAAATAAGCCTCTATTAAATATTTTCTTAAGGAGAGTGACAAGTCAATAAGGATCAACCAAAACGAAACAGGGGAAGTAAAACATAAATTGTAGTTTATTTTTTATATTTATCCTTTTAATATTATCAAATTACTTTTGAAATTTCAGACACATTATAATAAAGTTAATAAAGTCTCTCGGAACTCCTAACCTAGAAAATGTAAATAAAGGGTAAAATTAAAAAAAAAAATCTCAACATTTCTATTTAAAAAGGTCAAAGGCATCGACAGACCCTCAAACTTGTTTCGAAAATTCACTTAGACCCCTCAACTAAGGCATGTACCTATCAGGCCCCTAAATCTTCCGAATTTTGATCCAATTGGACATTTTTTTTACACAATCAATAAAATGTATATAGAGTGTGTAACACACTCACCTTACTTGACACCAAATGACCAATAAAAAATACGTGGCAAATGAATTTTTTTAAAAAAGTTATAGGTTATAATTTCAATTAAATAATGACACATGTGGGTCCAAAAATTATTTTAACTATATTACTCCACAACAATTAGAAAAAAAAATATTTTAAAATTAAAAAAAAAAAAGTAACTTACCCTACCACCCTCGCAAGCCCACCCCATCGTCTTCCTCACCCCATCCTACAACAATTCATCTTCATAATCTTTTCGACAATCTCAGAAACAACCTAATCTTTCTGAAACCTATCATTTTCGACACGTAAACATTGGTGTTTAGGCAAATTAGATTTGCGAAATCCATTGTTTTTAGAGTTAGTTTGTGCGTCCCTTTGTCATAGTCAACAGTAGCTTATTTTTTCTTGTCAGAGGTTGTAGTTTTTTTGTTTTTGTTATTGGGTTTTTGTTGGTTTAAGGTGAGTGTAATGAAATGGGGTTTGAATGTGGAGCTTTGTATGGTGAAGCTATGGAAAATCTTCTGCTGTTTTGAGGATAAAACCTTTGATGTTTGGGTGTAAAGTATCGTTGTTACGGTATTTGTATGGTTTAAAAACTGGTTCCTCCCGCCTCCCCCCCCCCCCCCCCACTTTCATTCTCTTCTCCAACAAGAAGCTGAACTTTAAAAAAAAAAAAAAAATTTGGTCCGAAGATTCTTGATTATGAGTTTCATAATTGAAAATTAACGAATTAAAGAGGGAAAATTGATTTACGATTTGGATGACTTGTAGTGGGATCAAGAAGACGGTGAGGAAGAAGATAAGAAGAAGATGGTGACTGGGGGGGGGTGGGGTGGGGAATAAAGAAAAGGGGGGGGGGGGGGGGTGAAGAAGACGATGGGGGCGGGTGTGTGTGTGTGTGAAGAAGACGATGAAGAGGGGGGATTCTTTTAAAAAAAAAATAATTAAGAAGTTATAATAATTAAAATTAATAAAAATAATTTAAATAGAAGTTTTTTAATTAAAAAAATATTATTTATTCTATTATTAAAAAAAATTGGGCCCTCAGTGCCACTTGACACTTTTCTATTCGTGATTTAGTACAAAAATCACTTCACACGCGCCTAACTCGAGTAAAAAATACGCGCAGTGTCATGGCAAAAAATGCTCAATTGGATCAAATTCGGGGGTTTAGGAGTCTGATAGATACAAGCCTTAGTTGAGCAGTTTAAGTGAATTTTCAAAACAAGTTTGAGGGTTTGTCGATGTCTTTGGCCTTAAAAAAATATACCATTCACTTATTTTACTCTGTTTGTTTTTACTTATCACTTTTTAAAATAACACATCTATTAAAAAAATAATTATTAATATATATATTTTATTATGTTATTTTTATTATTTTTTATTTTTTGATATGTCAAAAATAATAAATAAAAATTAAAAATTAATTAAAAAATAATAATAATAAAAAAAATATTTTAAATATTAAAAAATAGGTTAAAAATTTATTTATTTTAGATTGGACGAAGTAGTAATAAATAGCAACAAAATAGCCCCGTTTGTGAAATTTTCTTCAAAATAAAACAGCTGAGTGCTGACTAAGCACAAACTACGTACACCGCTAATAAAACCTTCTCATCCCTCTTGTAGGTTCCACCACATGCCCCCTCCCGCTCCCCCACCCCGCACCCCCCACCACATTCATTTCCTCTTAGCCTCCGTTAATTCCATTCACACTCAATTCCCATCGTCATTTCCAAAGCTTCAAAAATTCCCCATATAAATAACCCTCTCATTCATCTGATTAACCAATAAAGCGGTCGATAATGAAGCAGCTTAAACATCCTCCAAGTTCAACTACATCATCTCACGATCCTAAATTACTCGTCCGTGAAACACTCCGGATCACCGCTGATCTCGCATCTGCTCCTCCATCAGCTGCTGTGCCACCTGTTTCTCCATTGTTATCCTCGGAAACAACGACAAATTCTCTTAATTTTGGAGTTGGTGTTGATCGGCAATTTGTTGATTCGAGTTTGAGATTGTTGTGTTGTGAAGAGATCGATGGGAGAAGATGGAAGTATTTTACTGATGAGAGTAGTTGTAGTAGTAGTAGTGGTGGTCGTGTGGGTGGTGGTTGTGAACAATTGAAGTTGAAGAAGAAGAAGAATGTTATTCGTGCTGTTAGTTTGCACTCTCCACAAGCTCCTATTGAGGTATTTTGCTTCGAAATTAATTGTTATTTTTACTTCTTTTTTTTCAGTGAAGGATTAAAAACATACTCTCTTCGTCTCATATATTAGTTCATCATCATACTAAATCAAGATAAAATTAATTAATTCTTTTCCCATTTTATTCGAAATTTATTGATATTTTTATTTTTCTCCATGAAGGATCAAAAACATACTCCGTCTCTTATTAGTATATAGAATTAATTAATCTTTTCCCATTTTACACCTACAATTAACCGTATACATTAAATGTGAACAATTACAATTTTAATACCCATTCTAAAAGGTAAAATAGTAAAATTTTATTATTTAATTTAAGATTTCTTAATCACTGTGTAAAATGCAATGTGCTCAACTAAAATGGGATGGAGGGAGTAGTTAAATTATGTGATTTTTCTAGTTTCATAGCTGAGTGTGTGTGAGTTTGGTAGCACATCTCAATTATCAATTGTTCCCCTTTTCTACCTGAATTATGGAAATATTTTAGTTAGAAAAAGGAGAACAATGATAATTGAGGTATATTTTGATAAATAATTGGTGCTATGGTGAAGTTTGATTTTTTTTTTAAAATGCATTGACGTGATTGATTTCTTTTTATTAATATCTGTAATAAAATTGAAAATACTCTTGCTCTTTATAGCTGTTCAAATTAGCAATTCTTATTGTTCTTTTTCTGTTTTCTTTTAAGTAGGTTTCTCAAAAAAATCTTCTACCCGCTCCGTCCATCTTTACTCCAGTATTGACTGGGAACACCTTATAAATAATAAATAGAATGATAATTTTATTGTATCACTTTTTGAGTAAAATAAAATTCAACATTTTTGGGAAACGTATTGGGAAATGACTAGTTAATAATAAGGGTAAATTAGGAACTAAGTGATAAACTATCTCTTGTTTTTCCAAATTGGTCAAGTATAAGTGGACATTTATATTTAGTATAGTCCATAAGTAAAAGTAGACGGAGTAGTTGCATAAGCAATAGTTTGACTTGACACGGAGTTTAAGAAAGTAAAGAAGACTTTTGAATTTTGTGGTTTTAATTAAAGATATGTTTAATGTACCAAAATGTCCGATCTTGTGATCTTAAACATGCAACGTTGAAAATTGAAATCAATGCCAAAAAGAAGAGGAAAGAGGTATTCTTTTTGGAATGGACTAAAAAAGAAAGACAAAGAAATTGAAATGGGGGAGTACTTCATTTTTTTAAAAAAATGGATGGCGGTGTCGGGCCAGCTCGCGGCACCTTGACTCATGGATCAGAAGTCAGTGCGACAATCCTCAATAACAGGTGCCTGGTGTATTCACCAAGGTAGAAGTAGCTCTCTCTCATCCTGGCCCCCAAATTTTTTCAGAAGTAAAAAAGGAAAATGAGACTTTGTTTAAGATTCTTAAATGACAAAGATTACGGTATCACGACTTTCACATCAATGACCAAGAACTATATTACGGTGATATGTATTTGCCGGCATTTACTGCATAGGCTGCTAAATGGAATGTAGTGGAGAACTAGTGAATGAGCTAAAAATCAAATTGCTATAGCGGAAATTCTCTAAATAGTTTAATGAGAATTTTGTTAGCATTCCAAGTGTAGGATGATGAAATTCCAATATTAAGCCTAATTTCAGTGAAGTGGAAAGGTTTTTCTCTAATGTGAATCAACAGAACAGTCTCTTGTTTTATAATTTCTGTAAGCTACTAAAGTAGGTGTGTATGAGGAATGCCTGTTAGTATGTTGTAAGATGGCCATTTGAGTAAGACATTGTGCACATATTTTTATGGTTACAATTTGTGGGTGTGTGAGTAAGACATTGTGCATGAATCTTAATAGACAAGGAAATCTTAGTTTAGAATGTATTTTTTATGCTCCTATCGTACATGTGGTGCAGGAGTTCATGGCATTCATTAGATCCTACGTGGTTCCGGAAGGTTTTCCTAACAGCGTTACACCTTCTTATGTACCATACATGACATGGAGGGCACTTAAGGTATACAACTACAAAATAAATGCTCTGTGCTGATTGCTCTTTTGGCTAATGTTTCATAACATGCTGCTGTGGTTATTAACAACTACCTTTTGGTTGCCACTTGTAGCACTTCTTTGGTGGAGCAATGGGTGTTTTCACGACGCAAACACTCTTAAATTCAGTAGGAGTCTCCAAACATAGAACTACCCCTGGTGCTGTAGCCATTAACTGGATTCTCAAGGTACAGATGGAGTCTTTAACATTGTTTTAGCAAGTACTTAATACGAAAAACTCTTAGCTACATGCTCTCTCTGGACATTTGGTCTAGAGTTGTGACTTGATATAAGAATGTGGATAATATTATACAAAACATTAGAATAGGTTCTGTGAGATTAGGTTGTTGGTTTGGCATTTGAGTCTGCATATCAGATATATGTGTATTGTAAGCTATTTACATGCTAACAATATCCAATTTTTTTTTCCAAAGATCCTAATAAGATGTGAAATTTTTGTTACAAAATTTTAGGTAGGTGGCTCACACAATTCAACTGCTCTCTTTCCGTTTCTTCCGGCAGTTAGCACTCTATCTTACTAATCGTTTTTACGTTCCTATAATTTCATAAGTTTTTCCAATATCTCTAGATTAGGTTGTTCGCTTTGCCCTTGGTCACCATATGAGATGTAACAGTATCCAAGAATCCCTGTCACCCAAAAAGCAGATGCTTTCTTTACTTTTTCTGACTCAGAAGCAGGAACGCCCGTTCAATCATATGAAACTATTTCCCAGGAGAGCTTCATAACCTGAGCCAAATCCATCTTGGAAATTGTGATAAGCAAACGAACTAGGAAAAAAACTTAGTTTTAACTCTTTCTGGCTTGAGGATGCGTGTGAAGAGGTGGGGTGGGGTTGAGGGGTCTTCATGTATCTAAAATAGTCTAGAATGTTCAAGATCTAAGCTTAACTCTTCAATCGCTTCTGATTCTCTCAGCCTTGAATAAACCAAAGTCAGATAAGTGCTCATTTTTGAACTGTTACGTGTATTTTATGATATTCTGAGAGCTCAAAATGAATTCTAGAAACAGCTCCTTTCATGTTACATGAATACAATCTGGAGGTAAATGCAATTTTCAGGATGGTGCTGGTCGCGTGGGGAAGATGCTTTATGCACGGCAAGGAAAGAAATTTGATTATGATCTAAAGCAGGTATTTTCCATTGTTCCTCTCTGATCATATTTTGGCTGTTTGTGTTTTTCTGTTTTTTGTAGAATTTTTTTTCTTAGTTTGGGCTATGGGATGGGTAAGGGTTGAGCTTCAACTTGTAATTTTTGTTAAACTAGTTCATTTTTCCTTATAATTTTTTGTCTCCTTTCCTTATAATTCTTGTTTCCTTCTCACACCCTTCAGCTAAGGTTCGCGGGTGATCTTCTGATGGAGTTGGGAGCTGGTGTTGAGCTGGTAACTGCTATTGTGCCACAGTTTTTTCTTCCTTTAGCCTGCGCAGCGAATGTGGCCAAGGTTTGTCGTTGTCCATTTTTCCATTTTTTTTTTCAATTGCATGCACATACAGCTGCTAAGCCCTCAAGATTCATTTGAATTGCTTACAGAATGTAGGTGCTGTTACTTCTACTTCAACTCGTACTCCTATATATAAGGCCTTCGCTAAAGGGGAAAACATTGGGGATGTAACAGCTAAGGGCGAATGCGTTGGCAATCTTGCTGATTTAGTAAGTTTTTCCAATCTTCTTTTCCTTCTTTTCTCTTTTTCTGGTGATGAAGATGTTGATTTGATCTTATTTTAAAAAAAAGAAGGCAGCTGGGTGCACAAAACATCTCGAAATTCACATTGCATCAAATCCAATGTTTAACAAACGTACTGAATTTGGCAATATGAAGGGGAGCCTTGGAGTAACGGGTAAAGTTGTTACCATGTGACCAGGAGGTCACGGGTTTAAGCCTTGGAAACAGCCCCTTGCAGAAATGTAAGGTGACGCCGCGTACAATAGATCCTTGTGATCGGGCCCTTCCCCAGACCCTACGCATAGCGGGAGCTTAGTGCACCCGGCTGCCCTTTTTTACAGAATTTGGCAATATGACCATTCTGATTTCAATTGCATGGCCTCTAGAGACCTAAGTTGCTCGGACTCTCCATAAATGTTGCCACACCCGTATCGGATCCTTCAAAAATACACTATTTTTGGAGTATCCGACACGCACCCGTAGACATTTTTGAAGAGTCCGAGCAACTTAGCTTGAGACCACTTCTTGAAGCAGGTATTATACTAGTCTGGCCACGGTAATGTAATACACTATAGTCTGCATTAATGATTCAAATGTCATTGCCACAAGAGTAGCAGTTCAATTTTTTTTGAAAGGGAAAAGTGGCAGAAGAGGAAGTCACTATACTTTATGGCCATTGTTGCTGGTTTTTTAAAGTGATAGTGTTGCATAACTACTCATTTTCTCACTATTTTTTCACTAAAGGTTTCCTGTTCGAGGGCTTTGGTGAAGACAAACTGAAACAAAGGCCATATTCTATGGTGGCTAGTTAAGTTTTACGTAGTAGGGAAGCTGCAATTGACTTTGTGATCTACTGCTACGTCGTGTCTTCATAATGTTTCTAGGAAGTTTGCTGAAACTTTTCACTTGCTTATTGGTGAAAGTTACATTTGAGAGAAAGACAAGAAGGAATTGAAATACTGCTTGATTATTTCCTCAAGCTATTGGGGTTTAAATTATTACAAATCCTAAAAAGGAAAGAAAATCAGTACATAATTACAATATAAGTAGAGCACTGTTAATTAAGCTATTTACTATATCAATGATATTCTAGAATATTCATACAAATCTTAACACACTCCCCCTTAAGCTGGTGCATATATTTCATATGCACCAAGCTTGCTACATATATAACCTATTCTGGGACCGATGAATAACTTGGTAAAAATATCTACAAGTTGATCATATGACCATAAGAAACTTGTGACAGTATCTCTGGAGGGTTTCTTTTCTTTGGCAAAATGAAAATTTACTTTTATGTGTTTGGTCCTCTCGTGATACATTTAATTTGATGCAATGTGAAGTTTGGCTTCATTACTACACATAGTGGTGGCAGACGGGTGGGTTGGGTTAAATTTGGGCGGGTTTGGTCATAACCCAATCCACCCATATTTTACAACAACAACATACCCAGTGTATTCCCAACTAGTGGAGTCTGGGGAGGGTAGAGTGTATGCAGACCATACCACTACCTCAAGAGAAGTAGAGAGGCTGTTTCCGATAGACCCCCAGCTTAGGACTAATAACAGTGTAACAAATACAAAAAGTAAGCGGATACAAACTAGTATGGTTCACAAAACAAACTAACAGTATAACAAACACAAAAGATAAGTGCATAATAAACTAGTACGGGATGCAGAAAAGCCAACACCACTAACCCCAAAAACTACAGCCCCAATACTACGAACCAGAAACTCCAGACCCAAAGGAGCACTCCCCTATTACTACCGCTGCGCTCCCACCCCCTAACCCTCTACCCTAATCTGCGTCCTCCACACCTTCCTATCAAGGGTCATGTCCTCTGTAAGCTGTAATTGCTCCACCCATATTTTACATGGCTAAAAAATGATTTCTATATTTCCATAATTCTTGCATTAAATATTGGTTTCAAACCAATATTTATGCAAGAATTATGGAAATAAAGAAATCATTGAACTAGGGAGTATCGAAAATGTTAAACACGGTGAAGCTCTTTTCTATGAATTACTATCTGTTGGATATATTATATTTCTTTTTGAAACAAATTGTTGGGTTACTGTACTTCTATTCGACTTTATCATTGGAGTTGAAGTACTGATTAAAGGAAACGAATCAAAATAGTGAAACTTGTTCCATTTGTATAACTTTGTATAGTAATATGGTAACATTTATGGTAATAAAATATCAATGTGTTTTACCACTGCTTTTTTAAATTTCTAGAGGGGTATTTTCAAGCTGACTTTTTCTACTTATGCTTTTCTGTTTAGTGGGTTCTATGATGCATCTTATTAATAACGTGTTTGAGCTGGAATAACTTGATTTGTTTTTTATGAAGCTCGGGACAGGATTAAGCATCTTGATTTCTAAAAGGAATCCATCCTTGGTCAAGACATTTGCCTTCCTCTCATTTGGATATGTCTTCAGCTCTTACCGAGAGGTCAAATAGTGTGCAATGATTTATAGTTCTGCACCTTCTTAACATACTTGTCTGATTCTGTTCCTTTGTATTTTTCCCATTTGACTGAAGCATCTTATTGCTTTTGTATGTCGTAGGTGAAATCTGTTGTGCTGCATACCCTGAACCGTGCAAGATTCACAGTAGCAGTAGAATCTTTCCTAAAGACAGGTTGGGAGCGCCTCCTTTCGTACCATGATTTTGTTTGCTGTTAACCATCTGTCATCACAACTCGATGGTTCATCTTACAAATTTTTGGTGAAAATAGGACATTCAAACATTTTCTTAACTCAAATCTAGCGAAATTATCTGCTTTTGTCCTCTTTTACCATTTCTTCTCCATTTTGATTTCCCATAGAGTTATGTGGAGTTATCCAAAAATATGAAGAACTTTTTATGAGTGAAGCAAAGCAGGAAAGGAAAGATAAATTAACAGGCATATATCTTTTTTCTCCGAGTTGATGTCTTATTGTGCTTCTTGCTCTCCAGGGAGAGTTCCAACACTGCAGGATGGAAATTCTAGGGAAAACATATTCAATTTTCCATGGAAAAATCACAGACCTATTATTCTTGGTAATTACGAGGATAATACAGTGTTTATTTTGTCACCTGAACATGAATTCATCAGACGTACTCATTGCCAATTAAACGAACTGGTTGCAGGACCCAGATTTCGAGAAGCTGTCGAAGATCCAAACTCATTTCTTGCTGTCAAGCCCATCTTTGAGGTATGTTTTCTAGGGTGAGTGAATGTCAAGGGGAGCTCTTGTGCACATAGCAAACTTACATTTTCTTGTATGTTTCTTCTACCATTTTCTTGTATTCATACTTGTGAATTGCATGTCAATCTTGATTAACAGAAGGAGAACTATATAGTGACATACAATCCTTCCAAAGGAAATATATACGTGTTGCTCAAGGATCAAGCTAAGTCGGATGATGTACTGAAAGCAGCATTTCATGTAAGACATCCGACTTACCCATGTGATGACTGTGCAACTCTTAATTACCTACCTAATTAACTTTCAAACACAGGGCCATGTGCTTCTGCACATCATTCATTCATCCACCAAGAAACAGTCTTCCTCCAGGAGACAGCATGAAGATGAACTGTCATTGTCCTTGCTATCAGCTGCTGATCTTCAAGCTCATGTTGTAGACTCTTACAAAATGGTCTCTGCTTTATATATGCCTTTCAAGAGCAAAGCTAAAGAACAGGTGAAGCGAAATTCGCCACTTCCTGATGCTATTTCTGATATATATGTTTTCTGTCTTAACTGAAACATCGATATGATATGTTACTTCTGAGTGCAGCAAAACTTCTGTTAGTTATTACCTATAATTACACTTGAATAAAGAAACACATACAAACTAAGGAAGTATCAGGAAGGCCAAGATGAACAAACCAGAGTTTCTCGGCCTTCAATCCATTCCTTTTTCTTGCTCCTCCACTTCTCCCAAGTAAGAAAGGAAAGGAAAATGGAGTTGGGAAACAAGAGCTGGAATAAGGGTGTGTTTATGCATGGAGGAAAATATTTTCCAATTTTCCTATGTTTGGTTGGAGAAATTGTTTCTCCCCGAAAACAAGTTCCTTAAAAATACAAAATCAGAAAAATGACTTCCCTATTGGAAGTAGGGAAAACTAGTTCCATAAGTGGCATTCTGTGATAATCGTCTCCCTCCCAATTCTAAACCCTTGCTCCCCCCATCCTTGACCTCTGGGTTCTGTCATACCTCATACCCCATTCCCCAAATTCTCCATCCCACACGCCTCACCTCCACCCTCATAGTCTTTGTCTAAAGTATATATAATTCTCTTGGGACAATATTTTTTTATTGTATTACCAAACACCAGAAAATAGTAAGATAATCACTTACTTTCCAGGAAACCAATTTCCCTTCGTACCAAACACACCCATAATTGCGTGTCCATGGTGTTAAAATCACGTTCGTCACGAGCGGCAATTAGGATTTGTTTCTTTGGTATTCCTGAGAAAGCTATATTACAATGTTTTGCCTTGTATAAAGTTGTTGGTGTCCTTACAATGTCGGAGCTGGGGGCCTTTTGCTCAACTTCCCCTATCTTGATTGAACTAGGTTCTTGAGGGGTAGGTGGTTGGGTTATGTTTGGTCATTTATCGTACTGAAAAATACATACAGTTGGTTGAGTACTGGGATATATGATATGCTTTATTTCTCTTCAAGTGTGTCGTAATGGATTGCCCTTTGTCTACTCTGGCATGTTCATCATGTTCTTTTCTTTTTTGATCACCCATTTGGTTGCTCCTAATTTCCACACTAGAGATGCAACGCTATCTAACAGTGAAAGAAGAAATCTTAAAACAAGAATCTTGGGATATTAACTTTTCTTGTGTGGAGGTTATCTAAATTCACCTCAAATTTCTAGTGAATAGCTGTGGTCCTGATATATGGTGGCCAAGGCGTCATGCGCTCCTCTGGAAGACCCTGACATGGACTCTTGAGCTCCGTTTCACTTCTATACTTTCCCCTGAAAGTTTAATACTTCATAATCATTATGACTGAAGTTAAAATCCTTCTCATTCATGAATCAACATGATTAGGATCTAGTAAAAATCTCATAGCATTGTGTCCCTTTGAATTACTCTTTTTGTGGAAGTGGAAACTTACTGATGATATATAAGATTACGTGCAGTGTGACATATGATCTAGCCTTGTAAAAGGAATTCAGATGGAATCTCTTGTAATTGGTTATATCTATGTATTGCCTCCATAACATACATAGCAGGTGACTCCAACTTATAAAATGTGAATGCCATCCAGATTTAAATGCAGTTACATATAAAATCACTCCACTAGTTGGAGTATTTTGCTTATACTCCTAGCCCATACATCAGTGGCGGAGCCAGGATTTTCAGTAATGGGTTTTATGAAGAAGTAAACACACAAAGACCAAAGAGGTTTCAGCATCTCTATATACATAAATAATAATTTTAACCATGTATAAAGGGGTTTGGATGAACCCCTCGGTCCTTCCTGGCTCGGCCCCTGCTATCCATTCTGTTTTTCATTACCTTGAAGGTTCGACTCCAAAAACTGCTGCTAGATGTATTTTCAGCTAGCTGGATTAATTCAAAGAGGTCGTAAGGGGTAATAATTATCTTACCTGACCAACTCATTATCATTCTCTCTTTTCATAGGGGGTGAAGTCTTCTTGGCTACCAACAAATTATCCCCATTTGAGTTGGAATAATCTTTTAGGAGCTGAAACTTTTTAATATTCACATTGCAAAATATTGATGGAATTAACAGTGGGAACGGCGAATGTGAATTCGTTGTTTGTCTGCCTCACCAGTTTGATTATTGCAATACTTACGGGAGGCTGCTCCTTTTATTTTGTTATGTTGGTTGGTACTCATTTTACATCTTGCAGGGTTGGGTGATGTCGGAATCACTACTTAATCCTGGCCGAGCTCGGCTTTGTGAGATGGTCAAATAAGATACGCAACTGTTGGAGTTGGTTGCAGAGGAGCTAAAAATCTTCTTTACAATTATTGCATGGCCACTGATGGCATTTCAAAGACACTTGTGCATCTCGTGGAATTCGCTACTTGGCAGCAAATGAGATCGGAGACTGGAAGTAATTACCAGTTGTTTTTTCTAACGCGACAAGTTGCCTGTACATCAGCAGCCAGCGACTAGCGTAAGCAAGAAGTGCACTTTGTGAAAGAGATTTCAGTATTCTTGTTTATTCCACCATAGTCTAGTCTTTGATGTTTTCTTCTTGCTTTGCGTATAAATTTTTGGTTCAATACTCTGCTGTATGCATACAAGGGTACCGATTTAGGGTGGGGTTGGGGGGTTGGCTTGTTGTTTGGAGACAAAAGATGGCTCTTCGACCCTCCAGTTTCTTGTTTTTCATACTTTGTTTCTGCCAATGTAATGTAATATCTCCATTTGGTGTTCCTTTTCTTACCTTTATTATCCCTTAACTCGTATGGTAGAATAAGCAAACATGAGGGAAAATGGTACTTTTTATTATTGGTAATCTAGTTCTTTTATCTTTCTTTTATCGGAAAAGACTCAAAAATACTCCTGAACTATCTGAAATAACTCAAAAATGCCGTTGTTAGATTTTTGGCTCAAAAATACTCCTTCCTCTAACGGAATTCAGAAAAGGATCAAAAATGTCCCTGAACTATTTATAATGGGTCAAAAATATCCTCTATTAAACATTTGGCTCAAAAATACCTGAGTTAAACCCTAACTTTTAACTTTTTAATCCTAATACTTTAATTTTTTTACATAAAAGTATTTTTTTAATTTTAAAAATAAGATAATGAAAAAAAGTGTTTGAATTATAATATAAATTGGTTGAGTTTGATTTGGAAAATAAACATACATTTATTCTAAAAAGGAATTTTCACTTTACATCTTTTTAATCTTTAAAGAAATTAACGAAATATAAATTTTCACTTAAATAAATTACCGAAATATAAATTAAATGATGAAATTTATATAAATTAACGAAATAATTTAATTTCGTTAAATTCCCCTCTGTTAAATATTTGGCTCAAAAATACCCCTCCCCTTAACGAAATTAAATTATTTCGATTGAATTAAACCCTAAATTTAACTTTTTAACTCTAATACTTTAATTTTTTTACATAAAAGTATTTTTTTTAATTTTCAAAATAAGATAATGAAAAAAAGTATTTGAATTATAATATAAATTGGTTGAATTTGATTTGGAAAATAATCATACAGTTATTCTAAAAAGGTATTTTCACTACATCTTTTTAATCTTTAAAGAAATTAACGAAATTAACGAAATATAAATTTTCACTTAAAGAAATTAACAAAATATAAATTAAATGATGAACTTTATATAAATTAATGAAATAATCGAAATAATTTAATTTCGTTAAGGGAGGGGTATTTTTGAGCCAAATATTTAACAGGGGGTATTTTTGACCCATTTCAGATAGTTCAGGAGTATTTTTGATCCTTTTCCGAATTTCGTTAGAGGGAGGGGTATTTTTGAGCTAAATATTTAACGGAGGAATATTTTTGAGCCAAAAATCTAATGAAGGGCATTTTTGAGCTATTTCGGACAGTTTAGGGGTATTTTTGAGCCTTTTATCTTTCTTTTATTCAGCAAAAGTCTTGATTGGGTGTGAGCCGACGGCCCACGTATCAGATATTAAACTGATGATCCTTCCTCGGAGAAAAATAGAGGTAGTATCATGAGGCGATGGTCCAGAAACAAGCCTTTTCCTCCTTCGAACTGTAATTTAGGGGCACACTAAAAGACCAACACAACATTAGAGTCTAGGACATCACTATGTATGCACAAATGTACTTTGACAAGAAGAGATTTGTTGTTCCTCGCATTATTACTTTGACAAGAAGAGATTTGTTGTTCCTCGCATTATTTCAGCTTAGTTGTTATTAATCACTTATCAGGGCTTCAACGGGTCCATTGATAGAAACTAACCTTACTTTTTCCTGGATGCGTTGACAAGTAAAGTCCTGTCTTGGTCCAAGTGGGATAACATTTTTGCTTTTCTCCCGTACATTTTCCTTGTCAGTGGCGAAGTCAGCATTTGAAATTTATGCCTTGTTAACTTGCCAACCACAAAATCCAAACTCATTTTAATTACTAGGTTCATAATTAAATTGTTATACATATTTAATGATTTCCAAATTTCCGAACTTATAACTAATATTGTAGCTCCGCCTCTGACAGAAAAAAAAGGAAATATTCATTTCACGATAACTGAAAAAAAAAGAATCCAAGCACAAACTGAATCACACAAAAAGCTCTAATTTTTTTAAAATTACATAAACGAAACAACAGATAACACTGAAGAAAATAACAACATACTCGGTTCATTCACACAAAGTGAGGTCAGGATAGGATAGAATCTACGCGGACAATCTAGAAAAAGACATACAAAAGTACAAGAAACTATAGGCCGTAACAAAACAGCATATTAATCCTTCATACGAAACACACTGGAAATGTTGAGCTTTTTTTAGTAGATAAAACCTTCTGAGACTGGAAACGGTTCCAATTAACATTAGTTTTGTGAAAATACTTCCTGTTTCTGAAGGATTAACAAAATAATAAAACAAAAGTGCTCATTTTGTTTAGTCATAGAAACCTACCCAAGATTATCATTCCATAATTACATATTCAGAATGACATAATACTAGTTCTGAACTAAAATTTGCACCGTCTTTGTTAAGCCAAGCTAAAAAACAATTAGATTTGATTTGCTGGGGTCAACCCTAATGATAATTCGACCTATGAGTATATTACCATAACACACTACACTTCTGAGATTTTTTCACCTTCTTATAAACACTAAAACTATATTATACAACATAACCTTCAACATGATTTAGCAGCTAGTTCAATACTATCATTTTGATCTCCTAGCCTACTATCAACGCTTATAGTCTAGTGGTACCATTGAATTTTACACACAATAATTCTGGAATTTGGTTTATTATTATGAATAATAACAATCCACATAACTAGAAGGATAGGGTCAACAATGTTTTTACTGTTGTGAACTGCCTCAATTATCAATGCTGCTAGTCGCGTAGCTACATACAGTTTCGTCGAAAATTACATTGTGCATACAGAAAATTATATAATGTATAAAGGTTACAAATGACTTTTTGTACTTATCTTGAACACCCTTACCGAAATATCTGGTTTTGCCACTGTTTATGCTGCTAACTCAAACCTGTCAAAATTATTTGAAGGTCTGCAAAAGTCATATCAGATAAGTGGTAATCATACAGTTATTACCTGTAAAAAACTCTAAAAACTCCCACGAGACACTAGTATAGCCAGTGTGTCCAGGACATTACATATTTTAACTAATACACATTACGCAAATAACAAGAAGAGGGTGCTTGCAATTTCATTCTACATATCAAAGAATTCCAGTGCATAATTCCATTCTAAGCTATAATTATCCTCAATCTTGTGTAGCCAAGCACGAGCAGAAAACAATCAAGACTCAAATTGGTGGGGTGCGCTAGGCCTGGGCTGTAGTGCATCACCTAGGCAACGCATGAAGGCCCAACTAGCAAGCTACTCTTACGGACCTTCCCATCAAAAAATTGAGTTAATATCATGTGAGCCAATTACTCATATATCAGCTATTAAACTGATAAGAACAGATACTACACTTGATCTTAGTCAAAAGGCCGAGAAAGGTATGCTGTACTTTGGTCACGGATCTCCTCATTTAAACTTCCTCTCAACTCTCTGCTTTCGTTTGCTATCGATGTGGGTTCGTTCGCTATCAATGTGGGATGGACGAGCGACAAACCTTAATATATTACTTTCATGATTTTAAAGGTGGTACGCATCAACTGATGCAACTCTGAGAGAACAACTGCTAGGTGGAGCTAGTATGTTCAACAAAAGTTTGATTCTTCTTATTTCTTACTGCGAGGCTGCCCATTTCTTACTGCGAGGCTGCCCAGTAAGTGAAAATACTTCGTAATTCTAAAGTGCACTAACACGATCATAGTTAAAAGGGGAGGCCATTATTTCTTTTAAAATAAGTGAGCAGCTGCCCTTCTTTTATGTTGCATTACACAATAACTTTTATGTTGCATTACACAATAACAAGAAGAGGGTTGGTTGCTTATCTATCTGAAGTGCCCTTCTTTTATGTTTGCACTACACAATAATAAGAGGGTTGTTGCTTATATCATGGACCTTGCCCTTAAAAAAATTGAATTATATCATGTGACCCAATGGCTCACATATCAGATATTTCACTGATTAGAATAGAATACTATACTTGATCTTAGTCAAAAGGCCGAGAATGGCATGCATTACTCAGTGTGCAGACCTCCTCTTTCGTAGTGCTTCTCAACTCTATACTTTTCGTTTTCTATCGATGTGGGACAGACGAGTGACGAACCTTAATATACTACTATAACTCTTTGCTTTCTTTGAATTATAAATAACTAATTCCAGAACGAAAAAGGGGCTTGGAGCCACAAACCTATTTACACCATATTACTTTTTTCCGGTTCTAAGATTGAACTACTACTTGTCCAAAAAATTGTGATGTGCCATCGAACTATTGACCCATGACCCATCTATGTCATCCATTAAAAATTTAACTCATTTGTTCCACTATCGTTACAAAACAGACTCATTTATGCCATCATTTTTCAACAGTGGTTTTGCAAAATCAGGTTTGTAACACGACTTTTATTAGAGGTCCACATCACCAGATTGGAACTCACTAAAAATCTGACCTATTAAAAACAACCCGACCATACCCAAACCTTTTTTCCTAACAAGACCTGCACTTGTGATACGACATAACCTTCAACATTTTTAACTAGTCCTGTAGTCCAATATCCCTTTTGACCTCCTAGCATCTACTAGAAGGAGAGGGTCTTCAACTTTTACTGTTGCGAACTGCAAAAATTATCAATGCTGCTAACTCTAAACCTGTCGATTATTTGAAGGCCCGCAAATTTCATCCCGGTGAAGCGGTAATCATTCAGTAATAATTAAACTCTACGCGTTATGATACAATCAATATTCCTGTAGAAGACTCCCAAGACGCGAAATGTAACCAATTAACCATCAGTTTTATGGAAACTTTTTTTGGTTTTAAGGAATTAAAACAACACTAGTATAGCCAGTATATGTTTTGACTATGTACATTAACACAACAACAAGAAGAGGGTGCTTGCTTATTCCATTATACATACCAACGATTTCCAGTTCCATAATCAGAGTCGAGCAAGAGAAGAAAACAATTAAGACTTGAATTGGCAGGGTGCGCCAGGCCTAGGCTGTAGTGCAACGCCTAGGCGACACATGAAGGCCCGAGTAGCAAGCTACTCTAATGGACCTTCCCCTCAAAATATTGAGTTAATATCGTGTGAACCAATGGCTCACATATCAAATATTAAGCTGATAAGAACAGATACTACACTTGATCTTAGCCAAAAGGCCGAGAAAGGTATGGTTTTCTTCTTCCTTGGACCTCCTGTTTTATTCTTCCTCTCTACTCTATGCTTTTCATTATCTGTCGATGTGGGAAACCTCAACATCTTGGGAGAGTTTTATGTTTGAATTTGAGAATATATAAATTTAAAAACAGAGAAAAAACAGTGCCAAAGCTAACTATATAGAGAAACATTTAATAAACTATTCCAATTTGCTGCAAATAAATATGATATAATCTTGTTTTTCCCCCAAACTACATCAATTGTATTTATTTCACATTCTGGCCATTTGGTTTATTATTTGAATGTTAATAATTCATATAACCAGAAGGAGAGGTTGTTTGATCTTTATTTGTGAACTGCCTAAATTATCAATGATGCTAACTCCAAACCTATCAAAATTCTTTGAAGGCCTGCAAAGTCATACCGGTGAAGCGGTAATCCTACAGTAATAAGTTAGCTCGACGCATAATGATACAACGTGTGTTTCCTTCAACTTCTTGTGTGTAACTATTTAATTGACATCATTGGAGAAACTAAGAATCAAGTGTTTTGATGATTTTCTATATTCGCTATGACTGCTCCTGCAGAAGACTCCCGGGACGCGAAATGTCACCAATTAACATCAGTTTTATACAAACATTTTTTGGTTTAGAAAACTCTCCGAGACGAGGCATGTACCAATCAACATTTGTTTAGTTAAAAATACTTGGTGATTGATTCTAAGATGGACTAACACAACATTAAGATGGTTAAAGGCCAGGACACTTTATGTTTTGACTATGTGAACCAGGACACTTCATGTTTTGACTATGTGAGCTGCTGCCTTTCTTTTATGTTGCATTACACAATAACAAGAAGGAGGTTGCTTATCTATCTGTCTATATCAAAGATAGATATCAAAGATTTCCATTTCATAATTTCGTTGTAATCTACATAATTTGCTAAATCTTGTGTGGCAAAGACCAAACAGAAAACAATTTAAGACTTGGTTTGGTGGGGTGCACCAGTCCAAGGCTGAAGCGCAACACCTAGGCGATACATGAAGGTCCAAGTAGCAAGCTACTCTAATGGACCTTCCCCCTCAAAAAATTGAGTTGATATCCTGTGAGCCAATGGTCCACATATCATATAACAAACTGATAATAAAGGTATACATTACTTAGCGTGCAGACCTCCTCTATCGTAGTGCCTCTCAACTCACACGAACCTTTATATACTACTATTACTCTTTGCTTTGTTTGAATTGTAAATAGCTAATTCCAGAACGAAAAGGGGCTTGGAGCCACTAACCTTAATATACTATATTACCTTTTACTAGTTCTAAGAAAGAACTACTACTTGTTGGAAAAACTGTGATATCTCAAAAGGGAAGATTTATCTTGGAAAAAAGCACAGATATGTCATCAAACTATTGACTGGCTCATTTATTCCGCTACCGTTACAAAACAGACTCATTTATGCCATTATTTTTCAACAGTGGTTTTGCAACACTGCGTTTGTCACATGGTATCTGACCTATTAAAAACAACCCAACCCATTTTTTCTAACCCAACCCACACTTGTGATACAACTTAGTCCTCTAGTCCAATATCACTTTTAACCTCCTAGCATACCTTCAACGCTTATAGTCTACTGGTACCTGTGAATGTTATGCACAATAATTCTGAGTTCAATTGACAGAGTCTCATTTCCCTTTTTGTAATGTGGCCTTTGTTCATTTCTTTGGTTCACATTTGGTAAAAGCCTACCAAAAACTTTTGAAAGATTATTTGTTGGTTAAATAAAGTTGCTACCAAAGATTTTGTTGTAAATTTTTCTCATTCACATGCAAATGTTGAAATTTACATCTTCCGTTAACCATGGATGACATCAACAAGCCAATTTTCATCTCTATAAATAGAGACTTCTTTCTCATTCATAATACACCATTTTGAGAAGAACACCAACATTTGAGAAGATTTAGTTCTATTTGTTTTCTTCATTTGTAGATAGTATTTGTGAGAGAGTTGTGTTGGGAAATACTTTGAGTGACCTCTTCTTTGGAGTGATATTTTTGAGGTTATTCTTGGGTATTTGGAATATAAGAGTATTTAATTACTCTAATTTTGCACTCTCTTTTGTTCTTTTGATGTTTAGTAAAGTTGCTCCTCCTTTTTGTTGTGGACTTAGGTCAAGTTGATCTAACCACATTAAATTTGTGTCTCCTTTATTTTCTCAACTTATCGTTATTATCATCTTTGTTATTATTTTTAATTGATTACTTTGTTTAATCCGCACTATCCGGGATTCTCGATCTCAACACTTTCTGATCCCGAATGTATGTTGTTGGTCTCTTACTTCTTGTTGTAACTATACATTCTGGCCATTGGTTTATTATCTTGAATATTAACAATTCATATAACTAGGAGGAGAGGGTCTTCAACTTTTACTGTTGTGAACTGCAAAAATCATCAATGCTGCTAACTCCAAACCTGTCAAAATTATTCGAAGGCCTACAAATTTCATCCCGGTGAAATGGTAATCATTCAGTAATAATTAAACTCTACGCGTTATGATACAATGTGTATTCCTTTCAATTTCTCGAGTGTAACTATTTAATCAAGCATTTTCATGATTTCTTATATTCCAATTCTGCTCCTGTAGAAGACTCCCAAGACGCGAAATGTAACCAATTAACCATCAGTTTTATGGAAACTTTTTTTGGTTTTAAGGAATTAAAACAACAATAGTATAGCCAGGTGTGTCCAGGATATTATATGTTTTGACTATGTACATTACACAATAACAAGAAGAGGGTGCTTGCTTGTCCATTCTACAGATCATAGATTTCCGGTTCATAGCAGAAAACAATTAAGACTTGAATTGGTGAGGTGCGCCAGGCCTAGGGCTGTAGTGCAATGCCTTGCGCCTTAATACCTTGATTGTATTAAGGCTAGGCAGTAACACAATAAGTGAATTGTTGGAGCAATTTTAGTATTTCAAAATAAGTGAATGGTTCACAATTTAAGGTAAATATTAGAATTTTTTTTCAAATTTACCCTCCATTAAATGTGCATTAGGAGTGGTGTATTATGTGTCTTTACTTTTTGAAGAGAGTAAAAATAAAAAAACATGATAAATTTATGTCTTTGCTTTTTTTTTTTTTAACATGTGCGCCAAAATCCAATAATTAACTTATTATGGAACGGAGGGAGTACTATTTAATTGATATTGTGGGCAACGAAATTTTATTAAATTGAAATCCGTACGAAATTTGAATTATGTTAAATTCAAAATAGATTAGTCTCAAATAAATATTGTGGATTACTTATTTAAGTCCAAACATATATAGATTTAATTAAAGTCCAATTTCTATTGGGCTAGCCCATTGATTTGGGCTACAAATGATGAACCCACTTTGATAAACCCATGATATTATCATATTTTAGAGGCCCAAATAAGCGCACGTGAAAATTAATGAATATCAATACCAAGTTCTTACTTGGACCAAGAGGAACTCAAAGAACCCCAAGATCCTAGTTTCTAGCCAAGAAACAACACTAGTATCACTCTACTAGCGAGTTTTCAAAATTGGGGCTTTTCTAATGGAAGATAGAAGTTCCAAAATATTACAAGTGTTTTGTTGTCTTCCAAAATATGATTCAATTAACTAAAAGACTATCCCTAACAAATGGATTATATAGTCAATTACAAAAGAGGGACATAAGACCAAAATACCCTTGGCATTAAGTGGGTGGGTTTGGGGTGTTTTGTTGGGCCTCTTCACACTTTAATAAGTATAAGCCCTTAGATGGGCTCACAAGGGTCTCACACACGGCCAAGGATGTGAACAAGGCTTGGAGTCATTGCAACTCACATGCTTGGCTTCATGTGAAAGGGCTCGAGCTAGGAATTCTCACATCAAGTAGTGTATTAGACTTTTATAGCATCCAAAAGTTACAGCGATATAAATACAAGTAAAGAAAAGACCAAGGTAACTAGATCTCTAAATCTCTAGAAATCAGATAGAGTATTTTATACATTTAATAGACCACAATTAAGGGAGAGAAATCTGTGTAATATTTACACAATCAATCACAATATTTACACAATTAATCATGTCCCAATACGCCCCCACAAGTTGAAGGTGGCATCAATAACCTTTAATTTGGACAAATGTTGATGAAACAAAAGATGAGGCAAAGGCTTTGTAAGCGTGTCCACGAGCTGATTAGTAGAATGTAAATGCTGATTGAAAACCTGTTTTTGCTGCACTTGATCTCTAACAAAGTGAAAATCAACTTCAATATGTTTCATCCTACTGTGTAGTATCAGATTTTGACAAATATAGGTAGAACCAATATTATCACAGTAGATTATGGATGGATCAGGCAGCTGCACATATAGTTCTATAAGAAGTTTTTTGAACCCAATTGACCTCAGCAAGAGCAGAGCTACTGCACAATACTCTTCTTCAGTGGAGGAGCGTGCAATAGTGTGTTGCTTCTTATATGACCGACTAATAGGATTTGCACTAAGGTACAGGATATATCTAGAAGTAGAGTTCCTGTTATTAATGTCACCAGCCCAATCAGCATCTGAATACATAAACAACCCAGGATGTGTCTTTCTCATTATCTGCAAGCTATGATTTTTGGTGTACTGGAGGTATCACAAGAGTCGCTTAACAAAGGACTAGTGTGTTTGTGTAGGAGCATGCATAAATTGAGATAATTTGTTAACTGCAAAACTTATATCTGGTTTAGTGAATGACAGATAGTGAAGCTTACCAAGTACTTGATGATACAAAGTGGCATCCGCCGAAGGTGTGTCATCCTTTAAGGATAGTGAGGCAATGAAACTCATAGGAGTTGTAACAAGCTTACATTCAGATATTTTATGGGTAGCAAAAAGATCTGAGATATAATTGGAATGAGAAAGGACGATCCCTTCTTTAGTGCAGATAACTTTAATACCTAAAAAGTAGTGGAGATGTCTGAGGTCTTTGAGAGAGAATATGGTTGAAAGAACCTGGATAGTTTTCTTGATAACCTTAGAGTTTGATCCAGTGATAATTATGTCATCAACATATATAAGAATGTAGACCAATGCTTTATTTTGATGACGAATAAATAGAGAAGAGTCAGAGTTAGACTTTTGAAAGCCAATTTGAAACAAAAAATGCTTTAATTCAGAGTACCAGGCTCGAGGGGCCTGCTTAAGTCCATAAATTTCTTTCTTTAATTTGCACATATAATGAGGAAAATTGATGTGTGAGTAAATTGCGAACACATTTAAGGCCTTTAACCAAGAATAATAGCAAAGTCTTAAGCAACTTTTGTTGTTTTTGATTGTTTTTATTGTTTTAATGCAGATACAAGTGATTGGGGAGGAAACTAAAGAAAAGAAGAACAAATCAGCTAAAATTTGGTGCGAATAAGCTAAAGTGTAGCTGATGCCATTTCTGAAGCGTCGTCAGACATGGGACAGGCTATCAAAGTTGCCGTCAAGCTTAGACAAAACCTGAGGAGTTGAGATGAAATGTGATGCCATTTTAGAAGCACCGTCAAATCTGTGATGAGGCATCAAAATTGCCGTCAACCTGAAACAGATCATGCTGATTTCCAGTGAAGATGTGACAATATTTTTCACACGCCGTCACATATTTAACACACCATCAGATTTTCCATCAGAAGAATCAGAAGATAATAATTCACTAAAATCTTTAACGATATCTTGCACACACTATCAGACGTCTAACATGCCGTCAAGATCATCATCGTCTATTCTGAAGAGAAAACTGAAACCTTAATTTTTATTTCCTTATTTAGAATTAAGTATTGATAGCACTTTTAGGGTTTTGAGCATAATTCATCTATTATGGAGGAGAACAGATGATATTCTTTCCTCCCTATCTCAAGAATAATATTTGAGTGTTTTGCCGTGTGATTTAAACACAAGTTCACTTTCAATTTAATTCATCATTGTAAGTTAATCCTTTCAGTTATGAATTAAAATTGCATGCTTGTTTCATGCATCATGAGTAGCTAAACTCTTTTAACCTAGCTAATGGAATCTAGGGTTAGGTCATGATAAGGTGTTAAATAATCAAGGTTTAATAAGTGTTAGGATTTCTTGACAATTCTAAGATTATAATTTATGTCTGTTGTAAACAATAGGTGTACCTAGTTTGGTTTTCTTGAGAAAGAAATCATAAATAGTAGGAAGTGAATTATCAACAGGGACTCGAAAAGGCTTCGTTTAAGAATCAGCGTTGTAACAAGGTTGATTAACCTGAGGTAAAATCTGGGCAGTCAGTTGCGATTCCCTAAGTACGAGAGGATTAGGAAATTAGAGGCATGAATAGGTCGAGAGACATTTGAGCATACCATCAATAAAGATAGCTTGTCATCCTAACCACTGTGAGAACCTTGAGTTATTTATGGCATTTATCATGTATCGTAAACCCTAGTGAATATAATTCCGGTTATTTCATAAACTCTTGATTACCAAAAATCACTTGTTCAACCATTAAAAACCCCCATTTTGTCTTTTTGTGTCAGTTGTTGAATTTAACTTATAGCTTTAGTTTCAAATTAGTTTAATCACCACTCACATTGTCCCCTATGGATTCAATCCCAACTCTAAAGTTGGGTAAATATATTAACGACGACCGCTTTGCACTAAATTGATGTGTAAGTTGAGCGTTATCAAAATTCAGGATGAGCATACCCACGAGGTTGATGCAAATAAATATCTTTTTCAAGGTGTCCTTGAAGAAATGTGTTATTCATATCCAGTGGGTGCAAATGCCATATGTGCTGAACTGTAAGTGACAAAATAAGTCTAACAGTAATAGGTTTTACCACTGGACTGAATGTAGAGTGATAATCTACACCCGGTCGTTGTGTGAAGACCTTTACAACTAGCCGAGCTTTATACCTATCAACACTTCCATCTGATTTGGTTTTGATACGATAGAGCCATTTAAAATTAATAATATTTTGAGAAGAGAATGGCGGTACAAGATCCCATATTTTATTGTTCATCAATACGTTAAACTCAAGTTTCATCGCTTCTCTCCAGTGTGCACTCTTTTGGGATTGGTTATAAGTGGTAGGAAGTGTTTCAGTTAATGCAACTATAAGATAATCAAATGCTTTCTTGGGTTTGGTGATATTGCTTTGTGAACGTGTAACAAGTCGGTGAATGAGTAGTTGTTGGGTATGTGCGAAAGCTGTGGTAGAGGAATAGTGATGATTGTGAGATGGAATGGACGGGGAGGGATCTAGAGTTGGTATAGATAAAGAGGCTGTCGGAGTGTGCTAGTTTTAGCATTGATACTAGATTAGTAGCTGTGTATTAGGTGGGACAACAATAGGCTATGTGGAGCAATCTGAGCTGGCAGTAGGAGTTGGCGTTGCTACCAAAGATGGACCTGAAGATGAACCTGTAAGAGGTGTCGCCGATAATTCTGGAGCAAACTTAATAGGCTGGAGAATCTCATAATCCACTGGAGGCATAGACTTGACACTAAGGTCATTTGACTTGTTGTACAAGATATCCCACTCTAACTTTGAAATTCGTTTGTCTTTCAAAGATAAAAATATATCAGAAAAGGAAATTTATTTTCATAAAAATAACATCTCGTGAAATATATAGCCTTTGTGAGACAGGATCATAACACTGATGGTTGTGATGGGTATTAGAATAGCCTAAGTAAACACAAGGGGTGGACTTGGATTCTAGTTTGTGTTTGGCATATGGTTTAAGTCAATGGATAACATAGGCAACCAAAAGTATGAATGGATTGATAATTTAAAATTTGTCCAAATAATCATTAGTATGGACAATCATAATGAAGTATGCGGGTAGGTAACCTGTTAATCAAGAATGTGGCTTGTTGACAGGCAAAGGACCAAAATACTGGAGGCATGGAGGCTTGGTGTAAAATGGTTTTTGTTGTTTCAATGATGTGTCGATGTCTAGGTTCAGCCATAGCTACCCGTTGTGGTGTGTATAGTGGTGAGACAAGGTGATCAATGCCATTGGTGTGAAGAAATGACTTTAGACCTTCAAACTCACCACCACCATCAGTGTAAACTGAGAGTATTTTTGTATGAAAATAATTTTCAACAAAGGGTTTAAATTTAGACAAAACTGTTTTGACCTCACTTTTATTTTTAAGTGTGTACAACCAAATGTATTTTGTAAATTAATCAACAAAAATTACATAATATAATTTTTTATCAATTGAGAAAATAGGTGATGGGCCCATACATCACTAAAAATAATTTGTAAAGGATTTTTGCTCACTAGAGTATTCTTAGAAAAAAGGGTGCCAATCGCTTTTATTAGAAGAGCGGGAATTACAATGATCAAACATTTTAGAATTTGAAATTGGAATTGAAAACTTTTGTAAAAGTGTTTTAAGCACTCTTTTATTTGGGTGGCTTAATTTTCTATGCCAAGATTGTTAAGATTCTGTCATATAGGATTGGTGGTTCAGATTGCATTGGGATCCTCTAACAGGCCACTCATAAAGTCCTTCTTTATTCTGTCCTCGTGCCAACGGTGCCCTCATACTCAGATCCTTCACAATAAAATCAAAAGGAAAAAATTCTATGGATGTCAGATTATCTTTACAAAATTGAGACACGTATATAAAGTTACATTTGATCTCTGGTGCACACAAAGTATTTGAAAGATGAAAATTTTTATTTGAAGCATTTATTTGAACATGATCAGTGTGAATTGTAAGGATTTTGTTACCGTTGCCTATGGTACTATCGTTAGTACCACTGTAGTCATCCGAATGTTGAAGATTTTGAGAATCAGCAGTCACATGATGCGATGCTTCTAAATCAACAACCTAAGGCATGGAAGCAAAGTTTGTTCTGGTTTCCAAGTTATTGTGGAAGCATGAACGACACGCATTGGCAGTATGCCCAGTGCGACCACATAACTGACAAACTAGATGATTTTGTCGAGGAGACGTTGAACGCCAATTTGGTGATGTGGTTGGTGTATTATTGGGCAATAATTTGGTGATGAGGTTTGTGCATTTTAATGATTGGGATGTTGTGGACACCATGTTTGTCTTCTCTTATTATTGCAGGGTGTAAAGTTATTTGGTGATGATTTTTATGCCACTGCAGCTATAATTAAGCCTGATTAGGCTCATTCTGTTTGAGGAGAATCTCTCTATTGAGAAGCTTTTTGTATAGTTCCTCATATGAGATAGGTGTATCTTGGGTTTGGATAACCGTAGGTCCTAGACCACTGAGCATTTTGACCGCAAGTTCGTCATCTAGAATAGGAGTTCCAGCCATTGCAAATTCATCAACAATATTCCTAATCTCGCATAAGTGCTCTATCATACTGCAAGAGTTTTTGTGATCGTAGCCAGAGAGTTTTTTGGAGACTAAAACCCCTTGTATGTGATTTATGAGCATACACGTTATGTAGTGTGTCCCACACTTGCTTTGAGGTGGAAGTTTTGGCGATTGCAGAGGTGATTGTAGGATCAATAGATGTCATTAAGGCATTGTGTATCAACTGGTCTTGGCAAAACCAGAGTTTGTACTTGGGATTAGGTACCTTTTAGTTGTTGAGGGTTACCATTTTTTATGGTGTTGTCAAGGTTCCATCGAGATAGAAGTAGAGATTATGATTGACCATGAGAGATTCGACCTGCGCTTTCCAAATGACAAAGTTCATTGGACTAGTAAGTTTTAGGGAAAGTTGGGAACTGGGGTTAAATTACACCAGATGGCTGGTGTTATTAGCAGGGATAGTAGAATCACTTGGATTCACTATGGATGCCATAGAACCAAAAGAAAAACTTGAAAGAGATGAGAAGACTCATTTGAGTTTAGAAAGGCTCTTGTACCATAAAGGTTTGAGAGATGAAGAAGGAGTAGTGTATTAGACTTGTATATCATCCAAAAGTTACAGCAATATAAATACAAGAAAGGAAAGACTAAGGTAACTAGATATCTAAATCTCTAGAAATCAGTTAGAGTATTTTATACATTTAATAGAGCACAATTAAGGGAGAGAAATCTACACAATATTTACATAATCAATCACAATATTTACACAATCTATCATGGCCCAATAAGCTGCTGTCCTTTTATGTTGCATTACACAATAATAAGAAGAGGGTTGCTTATCTATCTGTCTATATAGGATATGATTCTACCTATATGTATATTAGCATATGACAAGACACCACTTCTGAAATTTTTTTACTTTCTTACAAACGCTAAACTACAATATGGAACATAACCTTCAAATAGCTTATTATACAACACAACTTTCAACATGATTTAGCTAGTTCAATACTGTCATTTTGATCTCCTAGCCTACTATCAACACTTATAGTCTAGTGGTACCACTGAATTTTAGGCACAATAATTCTGAGTTCAATTGACACCATCCCCTCCCTCTACCCTTTTGATCCCGATTGTATGTTGTTGGTGCTCTTTCTTGTTATTGTTGGATTTTTCTAGCATACAGATAGTAATAAAGTAACTCAATATTAAACTAAGTTCGAGAAAAAACATGATAAGTATTGACTTCACATTCTGGCCATTTGGATTATTGTTTTGAATGTTACAATTCATATGACTAGGAGAGGGTCTTCAATGTTTTCACTGTTGTGAACTACCTAATTTATCAATACTGCTAACTCCAAACCTGGTAAAATTAATTGAAGGCCTGCAAAAGTCACCCCGATTAAGTGGTAATCATACAGTAACAACTAAACTCTACGCATTATGACCAAGAGGTCATAAGTTCAAGCCATGGAGTAATTAGTAAAGTTGATGTCATGTGACCAAGAGGTTACAGGTTCAATCCATGGAAACAACCCTTTGCAGAAATGTAAAGTGAGTCTGCGTATAATAGACCCTTGTACTCCGGCCCTTCTCCGGACCCTGTGCATGCTTTAGCATTGGGCTGGCATTATTTTGGATACAATGTGTGTCTGAGTGTTTCCTTTCAACTTCTTGCATGTAACTATTTAATTGACACAATTTAGAGACTAAGAATCAAGCATTTTGATGAGGTTATATTTTTGGTACAACTTTGCTCCTGCAGAAGACTCCCAGGACGCGAAATGTAACCAATTATCCATTAGTTTTATGGAAGCATCTCTTCATCTGAAAGAACTAACACAACACTAGTACAATCTGAGTTCAGGATATTATATGTTTTGACAATGTGAACTTACACTTAAGCTATGTGCATTACACAGCAAGAAGAAGGTGCTTGCTTATTTATCTAGCTACATACTAAACATTTCCATTTCATAAATTCATTCTATGTTATTTCTCTCTCTGTTTTTAGTATGTTAAAATGAGTTGAAACTGCCTCTATTTATAATAACTAATGTTGCTACTGATGTCATTGAATGACATCATCACTAGAGAAACAAAAGTCCAAATTGTTAAGAGAAAGATTTTATTGGACGATGTCTATATATCATACTCTTGTCATATCCTTGAAATTTTGCCCAAGGAATCAAAACATCTTCCTAAATTCATGGGCTAATTTTAAATGACACTTATGGGGCTGAACCCCACACCTTTCCCCTTAAAAAACTGAGTTAATATTGTGTGAACCAATGACCCATATATCCGATATTAAACTGATAAGAACAAATACTACACTTGATCTTAATCAAAAGGCCGAGAAAGGTATACTTTGCTTTGCTCATGGACCTCCTTATTTACACTTCCTCTCAATTCTCTGCGGACGGCCAACCCTTAAGAAAATTCTACCTATGAGTATATTAGCATAAAACACTACACTCATGGATTTTTTTTAACTTTCTTATAAACAGTAAACTACATTATACAACATAACCTTCAACATGATTTAGCTAGTTTAATACTATCATTTTGATCTCCCAACGTACTATCAACGCTTATAGTCTAGTGGTGTGTAACACCCCGCAATTTAGGGCTAAAGTTTGAACCACCTTTTCTAAGCGTATAGATCCGAACTCAATGATTCTTTATTAATAAATGTGTGATGATCAATCCTATAGGGTGTGAATACCTTTAAATATGAATTGAGGTCACAAAAGTCCCGTAACTCAAAGAAGAGTTGAAAACTTTCCTATCGCTTAAGTTTTAGTGGATGTCTAAACTTGGGTCAAATTCCATCGACTATAACTTCTTGTATATGATGATTTCGAGAGACTACTATATATCAGATGAAAGGTTTTTGAGTCTTCTTTCTAACGCCACCGGGTTCACCTTAATTTGATATCGAAGTAGAAAGTTATGCTCATTTTACTTTGGTGTGTCTGACTACCAAAAAGTGATAACGAAGTTGACGACTTGTCAACTAGGTGACAACTAGGTTGAAGTACCGTCAACTAAGTGACAACCCATCAGCTCTAGTCTCAGCTTAGGACAGTAAGGGGGGAATTCAAGTTTGAAAGTGATGACTTAGGTGATGAGTCGTCATCTAACTGATGGGTCGTCAACCTAGGTCGTCAACTGAAGATTTCTGCAATTTTTTTTGGTTTCTTTAGGGGTATTTCGGTATTTTCCTCACCTAAAACCCCACCCCATGACTTAAATCATGCATTAAACGCTATTGCTAATAAAATATCAGTTCATCATCACCCATAATCCTCTTAACTCTCAAGAACAAGAGAAATTAGGTTTCCATCAAAGATCAAGAATCAATCCTTAAGTTCAAGATTTTCTAAAAATGAATCAAGATTATAATTTCCATCCTTCAACCTAAGTAATCTAAGGTATGTGAGTTTTCCTAAACTATATAGGAATGATGAAATCATTTTAATAAGGTTTTGGAATGTTGAGAAATCATATGTTTATGATGGGTTTCGAATTACAGTAAGAGGTATGCATTGTGAACGTTTTGGTCTTGAGGCCTTCCCTTAAACTTGAATTTTACTCGTGTATATATATATATGAATTGAGAACATGAATAACAAATTTCCCTCTCTTATGGTGTTATTTCTTGATTTACAAGTTATGGGTTATTCAATTGCATGTTTTAAAGCATGAACCAAGGGTTTTACTATCTTATGTGAACTTTATGTTGATTGAGAATTGAAGAGAGGGATAATTTCTTGTTTTAAATGTTAAATGTGATAATCAAAGGAATTGCATGATTTTTTTGAGAAATTGACCACCATTTGTTGAAATGCTGAAAAAGATAATCGACATATGTTTTGAAACATAAATCCTATTGTACTGTTTGAATAACTTAGTGGTCTAAACACTATTTGAATGAAAGAGTCGTAATATGATAATGTATGGCTTAGATATATGACTTGCAAGTCTTGGTATGACAATACCAAACAGATAAATGCAATAGCAGATTTAGAACAGACTAAAATACAGATTTTACTTAGATTTTGAATTCAGAAATATGCATGTTTAGAAAAGGTTAAAAATGGGCCTGAAGAGAGTTAGCTGGTTACCAGAAGAAAGTACGAGTTGAAAGACTCAACGCTAGAAATTGTGATACGAGAACAACCAAGAACACACAAAACAAACACCCAAAATAGTCCACAAATTCAAAAGAATCGAGGACCCTTTGAGTGACCCCTCTCAGATTCAAGAACAACAACAAGAACACAAAGTATTGTGGTGTTGAACACCTAATTTCTAGCAATCCACAACACAATATGGGAACAACAATATTACATCAACAAAAAACTCACAGGTTACACTAACAACAACAAGAAATCAAAAACTTACAACAACAATACAAGATAGATATCTAGACCAAATGAAGGGATAATCTTAAGAACCCAAGAATTGTGAGACTCTTGGACCCTTAACACTATCCACGACACAAACCTAACTCTAACATGGACACAAGAGGGACGTTACCGCCTCTAAACACCAACGTATCAAGCCAACGATGCACCACAAGTGATATCCACTCTTGGGCTGCCCTAGTTACGAATTGGTGGCTTTTCCAAGCCCTGCAGCTAAGGGGTGTTACACTCCTTACATTAGAGAGAGAGTTTGTCTTACATTAATAAACAACTAAGTCCTAAAAACCCTATCTTGTTCTATTTATAGTACATTACAAAATAAGACAAATGAATGCACTACCCTTAATGAGAGGGGTGGCCATGGAGTGCATTTTGGGCAAAGTGAAGTGACCAAAATGCCCTCAATAAAGATGGCCCAAAAACCGTGAGCTATTAAGTGTCCAACACCGTGAATCCTTAAGTCTTCAATTCTCCAAGAAATCTTTCACTCACTGACTTGATGAATGGTATGCTTAATGGTAGGCTCAAAATAGGTCGTCCTTGTATATTTTGTGCCCTCGGGGTGACTAAGTCTTGAGTCTTTAAGTGATGGTCTCCAATCATGTCGTCAAAAATTAGGGTGGACATTTTACTTGTATCATTCTCCCCTTCTTGAAAAGGATTCGACCTCGAATCCAAACCTTGCAAGAACGAAGAGAAGATAAACAAGCACCACATCCTCATGACATGAGGGTTAGAGTTAGTACAATAAACAATATCAAAATGCCAAGGAGGTACACACTTGAGATATAACCACACATCCTTGACTTTAATCATGAGGGGCTTAGCAAAAATATTACAAAGGGGTGGTGCCCTAATTGAAAGTAAAGTCCATGCAATACATATAGCAATATCACTCAAACAAGTGGACCGACCAACAACTATCCATCCTTCACACCCTAAGAAGTTACCGGGGTCAAATGGAAGATGTAACCAAGAACTTACGTCTCGGCCACACTCATTCTCCCCTAGGGTGCCATCCTTAAGGTTAAGCAAGCCCTCTTTATCACCATTAGAAATATCACGCACAAAAAAAGGGTTGAGAAAGGAGTTCCACAAGCCAACTTCAAATAAAAGGTTCTCATACATGCACTTACTACTAGTTTCAAAAGCTCTACTAGGAAGCCCAACATAAGAAACACTTAAAGAAGTAGATGGAATTTCTAAGAACATATCACCTTCTCTTTCAAATAAGCAATCCTCACTTAGACGCAAACCACCATGCGCAGCCAAGGGATCACAAGCAAAACCATCTTTACCAAGACAATTATAATTCGGGTTTCCTAAACAATCAAGCACATCAAGGTCTTTTCCACCCGATTGATTATCGTCCACATTCTCACTAGTTGTTGGCAACTTATTTACCAATGTAGACTCACCTTGTTTTTCACAAGGGTCAACTAGTGTGTGAATACTCTCGCCACTTAATAATGGAACCTTAGTCAAGTTATAAGTGCTAGCACTAGATGGACACAAATCATTCTTATGCGGAGAATTAATTTCTCATCTAAAGGATCAACTAGTACTTGCGTACCTACTACAAGAGTTTGGTCGTCATGCGACCTAACAATACCAAGAGTATCACAAAAGGGTGACTCAAGCACTTCTACCCTAGGCAAAGCCGCAAGTACACCCACTTGGCTCCTACTAGCCACAACACAACATTCTAAGTCCATAGGAGTGTAGGGAATAACGTTTTTACCTCATAGCTCACATGAGCTACGACCTTCCTCTTGAAGTGTGTCCGGGCCATAGCTAGGTCTCAGGACATAGTGTCAAGGTAGGCCAAAATGACATTGGTGGCATTATTGTCCATGGGTTGAGAGTTTGAAGTCGCGGGTTCCCTTGCAATTGTTCCTTAAAAAAAGAAAGAAAAGAACAAGCCTACAAAGCAAAACACAAGTTAGTTCAAAACAACCTCACCACACTCTCACACACTTGATCGTCTCACACTTGGATTCACAAGTATTGCAAGTTGGCTTGTAGTTCGTGATGAGTCGAGGGGTGAGTCTACTCCTTGGTCGGAATGGATTCTTTATTTGAAGACTCAAGGAAATCAATGTCCGAACTTAAACCAAGAAGTACTACGATTTTAAAAATGACAAAATCACAAAAGAAACGTAGACACGAACAATTGATTCAAAGGACTAATTGACAATCTAGTAGGAGTTTACAAGTTTGTTAATTAGTTCTAAGATCAACTAATGAAACCAAGAATCAACAATTAGAAACTAGAAAATCCAAATTTGAGCTTAATATTGACGGTGAACAGTAATTAGGGTGATGTGGCAGTATGCAATTGGTCTCAGTCCCACACAACTTTAGTCACAAATTTGAATTTTTAATCTTCACACAATTTGAAAAGGAAGACAATTGGTTTTGGAGGGAAAGTAAAAGTCTTGTAGTCTTTTCAACTTTCCAAACTCATAAAGGTGAGATTTGACTTTACTAGTCCCACAAGACAAGGTCCCTTGATTTAAGGATAGTAGTTGGAAAAGTTGATGTCAAGTCTAAGAAGTGATGTGTGCAAGTCTTCTGACAAACAACTTTATAACTTTTGTCTTACAACTTTTTGGATCTTTTTTACACTTTTTGTTGTCTTAATTTGTAAGAATAGATGAAGAACAATATGAACACCACAACAACCTTTAAGAACACAATAACAACTTCTTCAAGAACACAACACAACACCACTAATTGTTAGCAACAAGGCACAACATACGGCCATCTTCAAGTCACCACAACATTAGTCAATATTATAAGCTCAACTTTAGATCTAGACACCTTTTGTGTTAGTGAGAAAGAAACCAACACAAGAAACAAACCAACACAAGAAACACACTAGACAAACAAAAATCTGCTAGATCTAGACACACAAATAAGTTTTCAGCCAATACAATAACAAATTCCAGATTTGGCCAAGAACAAGAACACTTTTTTTTCTTCTAACAAGAAAACCTAAGATTTGATCTTGTAGGAACAATATCAAGCCATGCTTTGATACCAAATGATACAAGAACAACCAAGAACACACAAAACAAACACCCAAAATAGTTCACAAGTTCAAGAGAATTGAGGACACTTTGAGTGACACCTTTCGGATTCAAGAACAACAACAAGAACATAAAGTATTGTGGTGTTGAACACCTAATTTCCAGCGATCCACAACACAATATGAAAACAACAACATTACATCAACAAGAAACTCACGGGTTACACTAACAACAACAAGAAATCCAAAACTTACAACAACAATACAAGATAGATAGTTAGACCAAATGAAGGAACAATCTTAAGAACCCAAGAATTGTGAGACTCTTGGACCTTTAACACTATCCACGACACAAACCTAACTCTAACAGTGACACCCGAGGGACGTTACCTCCTCTAAAGAACAACGTATAAAGCCAATGATACAACATAAGTGATATCCACACTTGGGCAACCCTAGTTAAGAATTGGTGGCTTTTTCAAGCCCTACAACTAAGGGGTGTTACACTCCTCACACTAGAGAGAGAGATATCTTACATCAATAAACAACTAAGTCCTAAAAATCCTATCTTGTTCTATTTATATTACATTACAAAATAAGACAAATAACTACACTACTCTTAATGAGAGGGGTGGCCATGGAGTGCATTTTAGTCAAAGTGAAGTGACCAAAATACCCTCAATGAAGATGGCCTAAAAAACGTGAGCTATTAAGTGTCCAAAACCGTGAATCCTCAAGTCTTCAATACTCCAAGCAATTTTCTACTCACGGCCTTGATGAATGGTATGCTCAATGGTAGGCTCAAAATGGGTCTTCTTTGCATATTCTTGTGCCCTCGAGGTGACCAAGTCTTGAGCCTTAAGTGATGGTCTCCAATCATGTCGTCAAAAATTAGGGTGTCCATTTTACTTGTATCAAACCGTGCTTGTGTACCTTGATTCATGTCATCCCAAAATGGGACTTTGGTTAGGATCCCTGCTTTGTGATCTTGTGCACTACCATGACATAGTGATTTGATTGGGGATTTTGGCACCCTGCTGTGTGATCTGGTGTGTTCCCCTTATAGATACTCCAATCCTTGCAGCAAACTTGGCTTGCCGCCGAATCAAGGGCGGATTCCATATAGCCCGTGGAATTATTGATTGTAGCGTGTACCATCTAGCTCAGAAGTAAAATAACTAGTGCGTCATGGTTTCAAAGAAATGTTTTCAAGTCTTTAAAGAATGCCCATGTGTTTTCATATATCGTATGTAAAATGTTTCATAAATTGCTCTCACTTATGTTATATAAAAGTATGTTATTTTGGATTGCTCTGCGTACCAATACATTTGTATTGACCCTCAATATTTTGGGATCTGAGGATCAGTCCCGGGGTCCCGCTAAGCTATAGACCATTGTCAGACGATTGAAGTTGGTGAGCCTCCCTTGTTTCGGACGGCCTTATCTCATGATTTCATTGTTTTTAGTTCATGGTTCGACAGGGGGCCTTGTCCCGATCTTTAAACAGATGTTGTTTTCTTTCAGTTAGTAGAGATTTCACAGGCAAGTGTTAGATGGATTTGGGTCTTGTTGAAATTATAATCTTATGGTTTTGTTGAAATTGGATGACCATGATTCCGTTTTGTTTTCCACATTTCCTTATAGTTTATGAATTATGTATATTATTGCCAATTGAGAAGGGCTCTCGGGCCTTCATGGTTCGGGATGCTCGTCACGGCCTAGGCCTCGGTTCGGGTCGTTACATGGTGCCAGTGAATTTTATGCATAATGATTGTGAGTTCAAGTCACACAATAATTCTGGACATCTGGTTTATTATTATGAATACTAACAATTCATACAACTAGAAGGAGAGGGTCTACAATGGTTTTACTGTTGTGAACTGCCTAAATTATCAATGCTGCTAGTGGCGTAGCTCCATACTTTGAAAGATGGTCAGTTGAACACCCGGAAAATTATATAAAGGTTACAAATTACTTTTTGTACGTATCTTGAACACCCTTAGTGAAATATCTGGTGGATATATAAAGGTTACAAATTACTTTTTGTACGTATCTTGAACACCCTTAGCGAAATATCTGGTTTCTCCACTGTTTATGTTGCTAACTCCAAACCTGTCAAAATTATTTGAAGGTCAAAGCCATATCAGGGAAGCGGTAATCATACAGTAATTACCTGTAGAAAACTCTCAAACTCCCACGACATAACATGTAACCAATTAACCATTAGTTATATGGAACATTTTATGGTTTAAGGAATTACACGACACTAGTATAGCCAGTGTGTCCAGGACATTATATATTTTAACTAATACACATTTACACAATCTCAAGAAGAGGGTGCTTTGAATTTCATTTTAAATATCAAAGAATTCCAGTGCATAATTCCATTCTAAGCTATAAATGTCCTTAATCTTATGTAGCCAAACTAGTACAAAACAATTGGTGGAGTGTACCAAACCTAGGCTGTAGTAATTCCAGTGCACAATTCCATTCTTCCTCTTTACTCTTTGCTTTTCATTATCTATCGATGTGGGAAGCCTCTGCATCTTGGGAGAGTTCTATGTTTGAATTTGAGAACATATAAATTTAAAAACAAGAGAAAAAACAGTGTCAAAGCTAACAATAGTAATTCAGAGAAACATTTAATAAACTATTTCAATTTGGTGCAAATAAATATGATATAATCTGGTTTTTTCCCCAGACTACATCAATAGTATTCCACCCAACTTTCAAGCCTCTTCTGCCTTCCACTTTAATATATGGGAACACTTCATGATTTTCTTAAAGGAATTAACACAACATTTGTATATATCAGAGTAAAGCAAATATTAAACTGAGTGCAAGGAAAACACACGAAGTAGTTGAATAGGAGGATCGTTATGACTATAGCCATTGGTAAGTTTATTAAAGACGAAAGTGATTTATTTGATATTATGGATGACTGGTTACTGAAGGAACTGCCTCAATTATCAATGCTGCTAACTCCAAACCTGTCAAAATTCTTTGAAGGTCTGCAAAAGTCATACTGGTGAAGTGGTAATCATACAGTAATAAGTTAGCTCTACGCGTTATGATACAATCTGTGTTTCCTTTCAACTTCTTGCTATAGACATCTTCTGTTAGAGTTCTAAAAGGCTACTTTACCTTAAATCTTGCCTATTTAAAGGGTAACATGTTCCCTGAAACAAGGATCTTGAATATCCTATAAGCTGATGGGTATTCGTAAAAAGATCGGGATCTCCAATATCCCACAAAATCATGGGATATTCATAAAGAGATCATCCTATGTTCGAGAATAAGCCACTAATGGCCCTCGAAATCAAGTCGAGAATAAGCCACAAACGACCCTCGAATTACGGAGAAAATCAAGAGAAGAATCAAGTGAGAAGCAGATTTGTAACCACAATCATTTATTAATAAAAAATTCTTGTTTCTTCATATGTTTAATTGTGATTGCAATTTATTTCTATCACCACAAAAGAATTTGTTGGAAACACTTGTGTGTAACTATTTAATTAACATTACTGTAGAAACTAAGAATCAAGTGTTTTGATGATTTTCTATATAGTAATAATGATCACTCAACTTTGGACTTTTATCTCAAACAGTCACTCAACTTTGATCTTTGCTCAGAAAGTCACTAAACTTTCACATTTTTAGTCAGAAAGTCACTCAACTTTCACATTTTTACTCAGAAAGTTACTCAACTTTCACATTTTTACTCAAAAAGTCAGTTGAGTGACTTTCTGATTAAAAATGTGAAAGTTGAGTGACTTTTTGAGCAAAGATCAAAGTTGAGAGATTGTTTGAGATAAAAGTCCAAAGTTGAGTGACCATTTGAGTTATTAACTCTTTTCTATATTCGCTATGAGTCTGCTTCTGCAGAAGACTCCCGGAACTCGAAATGTAACCAATTAATCAGTTTTATAGAAACGTTTTTATGGTTTAGAAAACTCTCCGAGTCAAGGAATGTACCAATCAACATTAATATAGTGAAAATACTTGGTGATTCTTATGTGGACTAACAAAACATTAACATAGTTAAAGGCCAGTGTTGACACTATGTTTTGACTGTGTGAGCTGCTGCCCTTCTTTTATGTTGCATTACACAATAATAAGACGAGGGTTGCTTATCTATCTGTTTATATAGATATCAAAGATTTCCATTTCATAATTCCATTACAATCTATAATTTTGCTAAATCTTGTGTGGCAAAGACCAGAAAACAATTAGACTTGATGTGGTGGGGTGCACTGCCTAAATTGTGAATGTTGTTAACTTCAAACCCGTTAAAATTAATTGAAGGCCTGCAAAAGTCATACCGGTGAAGTGGTAATCATAGAGTAGCAATTAAACTCTACGCATTATGACCAGGAGGTGAGGTTGCGGACAATAAACCCTTGTGGTCTGGGTGTTTCCTTTCAACTTATTGCATGTAACAATTTAATTGACACAATGTAGAAAGTAAGAAACCAGTATTTTGATGAGTTTATATATTCGGTTTTATGGAAGAAGCTCTTCGTTTGAACGAATTAACACAACACTAGTATAGCCAGAGTCCAGGATATTATATGTTTTGACAACGTGAACTACACCCTTCAGCTATGTGTGCTTGCTTATTTATCTAGCTACACATACTAAGCTATAATTTTGCCCAATCTTGTGTAACCAAGCACTATAAGAAAACTATTATTGATTTGGTGGAGTGAGCCAATCCAAGGATGTAGTGCAACACCTAGGCGACACACACAAAGGCCCAAGTAGCAAGCCACTCTGATGGGACCTTCCCCCTCAAAAAAATTGAGTTAATATCGTGTGAGCCAATGGCCCATATATCAGATATTAAATTGATAAGAACAAATACTACACTTGATCTTAGCCAAAAGGCCGAGAAAGGTATGATTTACTTTGCCCACGAACCTCATCTTCTATACTGTCTTTTAACTTCTGCTTTTCATTATCTATCTATGTGAAAATGGTGAACCCTTTATGTTTGCCGGTTCTTCTCGGTACTAAACATATACATGTTTGGAGAGTTTTATGTCATATTTTATACATTTAAAAATACAAGAGAGAAATATTTTTTATAACATGCAAAGCTTAACAAACTATTTAGTCAAGTAGTGCAAAGTGTAAACAAGGATTGATAGAACATAGGTTTCCTTTTTAAATAGCAACTGCCAACTTAAAGGCTAAAACTGTCTACAAATAGTTGTTATATTCTTTGTTGAGATTCCAAAAAGAGGACAACGAAAAGTCTTGACTGGCTGTGAGCCGACAACCCACATATCAGATGACCCTTCCTCCCTGGAAACAAATAGAGGTAATATTGTTAGTTGATGGTCCACATATCAAGTATTAAACTGATAGGAATAGATACTACACTTGGATCTTAGCTAAAAGCCTGAAAAAGGTATGCTTTACCTCTCTCACGGTCTTTGTATTTTATTCAACGGGTGATATGCTGTCAACGCTTTTAAAATCTACTGCTACCAGTGAATCAATCATTATTGGTGCGAGTTCAATTCTCATTGTTCTTCCCCGTCCTTAGATTAAAGGACTCCAAGTGCGAGTTTGTAATAAAATATAACCTTCAACATGATTTAGCTTGGTAGCCGATGTTGAAAATCACTTTTGACCTCCAATCAAACATAATAGGTGTGAGTTCAATTCTCAATGTTCTTTTTCTTCTTCCCCGTACCTCAAACTTATCCCGAAAATTCACTTAAACCGCTCAAGTTAGGCCTGTACCTATCAAACCCCATAAACCCCCCAAATTTTAAACCAATTAGTCATTTTTTTCCCTATCAGCTAAAAGCTAAAGTGCGTGTTGCACACACGCGCTGACGTGGAAAAAATGACCAATTAGGAAAAAACATGTGGCAAAAAAAAAATAATTATTTTGTGGAAATGCTGATTTGTCCATTTTTCATTTAATTATCATTTAATAATAATTTATTAATTAAAAAAAGATTAAAAAAACAGCACCCACCCAGTCGTCTTCTTCACCCCACCCACCCCTTTCCTGTTGTCTTCACACACACACACAGCAATTCCATTAACAACATCAGCAACACACACAACAACTCGATTAACAACATCAACAACACACACAACATTAACAACATCAGCAACACACACACACACAACAACTCCATTAACAACATCAGCAAAACACACACACAACAACTCCATTAACAACATCAGCAACAAACACACACACACAGACGTCTCCTTCACACACCCCTCCCCCCATCGTCTGCACACACACACACACAGAGTCAGCAATACACACATAATTGTTGTTAAATCAACAACTCCATTAACAACTCTATTAATAAATGAAAAGAAGATTTCTTTAACTGATTTTGTAAAAAACGAAAGAATTTTTTCCACATCTTCCCCAATTTGCTCTGTTGATTTTCAATGTTCTTATTTTCAACTTACTCTGGTGAAATTCCTTTGGCTGTTCGTTCCCAATCTCTTTGTGTATGTATATATAAGACGACGCTACGGGTGTGGGGGGTGTGATGACAATGAGAATGGAGGAACGATGAGAGGGGTGTGTGTAGAAGACGATGTGAGGGGAGGGGGGTTGTGTGAAGAAGACGCTGAAAGGGGTGTGTGTGTGTAAAGAAGACTCTGAAAGAAAGGGGGAGAGGGGTTGTGTGAAGAAGGGGAGAGGGGGGAGTGGGGTTGTGTGAAGAAGACGCTGAAAAAGGGGGTAGGGTTTCTTAAAAAAAAAATTAAGAAATTAAGATAATTTTAAATTATATAAATATAATTTTTTTATTTTAAAAAAAGTAAAATATTATTTTTTTCTTCAATTAAGGAGAGTGTAACACACTTTCCTTGCCAAATCAGCATTTTGTGCCTGATAGGTACCAATTTTAGCACTTGAGGGGCCTGATAGGTACAAGCCTTAGTTGAGGGGTGTAAGTGAATTTTCGGGACAAATTTGAGGGGTTGTCGATGGGTTTGGCCTTTGTTATTCAATTATATGTTTAAAATTGTTATTTGGTGTAAATAAATTGTGGGCACACTTCATGACCAACACAACATTCATATAGCCAAGAGTCTAGGACATCACTATGTATGCACAAATGTACTTGACAAGAAGAGATTGATTGTTCCTCGCCTCGCTTCACCTTGTTATAAATCGGCAGAAATAAAGTAAACCACAAGCAAAAAAATAAACAAGAACATACAGATTTACGTGGAAACCTCTACAGGAAAAACTACAGGTAGAGGCAGAGGATGTTTCACTATAATGAAAGGAGAGGAGTACAATGTGGAGAATGAGTATTTTTTAAATACATAAAATAACCCACTAAATACACTTATATAATACGTGCATACAAATAAGTCCTAGGCCCAAAAACATGGATCACAAATACGGGTGGCACCGCGAAACTTTCAGGGTCGGCTCAACATAAAATCCATTTCAAGATAAACTCTCCACCTCTTCCACAAAAGCCCCTACCAACCAAGTCAAAGCAATGCTCAAACTTGGCACTTGGTAGTGTTTTGATCATCATATCAGTAGGATTATCGTGGTTACTAATCTTGCTTACCACAATATCACCACGAGCAATAATTTTAAGCACAAAATGATATCGAACATCGATGTGCTTTGTCCTCTCGTGAAACATCTGATCTTTCGTAAGGAAGATAGCACTCTAACTGTCACAAAAGACTATAATAATCTGTAAGTCTTTGCTAAGTTCACCAAATAGACCCTTCAAACAAATGGCTTCCTAGAAAGCCTCTGTAATAGCCATGTACTATGCCTCAGCAGTTGACAAAGCAATCGTAGTCCGTAAAGTAGCTTTCCAACTGATAGCACAACCACCAATAGTGAAAACATATCCTATAAGGGACCTTCTTTTATCACGGTCTCTTGCAAAATCAGAATCAACATACCCGATTACTCCATCTCTATTTTGCCCAAACTGCAAACAAACATCAACAGATCCATGCAAGTATCTGAAAATCCATTGAACTGCTTTCCAATGTACTTTGTCAGGATTTTCCATGTATTTGCTAACTACACTGAAATCATAAGATAAATGTGGTCGGGGACATACCATCGCATACATAAGAGACCTGACGGCACTAGAGTATGGAACTCGAGGCATATAGTTACGCTCATCATCTATCTTTAGTGATAAAGTGGTCTAGAGTTTGAAGTTGGTTGCCAATGAAGTACTTACAGGCTTGACATTTCGCATATTGAACCTGTGAAGCACTTTTTCAATATATCTTTTCTGACTCAAGTATAACTTACAATTCTTTCTATCCCTCAGAATCTCCATGCCAAGAATCTTCTTTGCTGCTCCTAGATCCTTTGTATCAAACTCCTTACTGAGCTGAGCTTTGACTTGTATTATCTTTCTCATATCCTTTGCTGCAATCAACATACCATCAATATACAAGAGAAGATGCATGAATGAACCATCACTTACCTCCTTGAAGTAGAAACAACTATCATAGATGTTCCTCTGAAACATATGAGAGGTCATAAAAGAGTCAAACCTCTTATACCACTGCCTGGATGATTGCTTTAATCCATAAAGAGACTTTTTCAGTAAGCATACATATTCCTCCTTTCCTGAGACTACAAAGCCCTCTGGTAGCTGCATATAAATGTCCTCCTCAAGTTCTCCATGTAAGAATGCAGTATTGATACCCAACTGCTCAAGCTCAATATTATGCATGGCCACAATACCAAGCAATGGTCAAATCAAACTATGCTTTACAACTGGAGAAAACACATCTGTGAAGTCAATAGCCAGAACCTGACTGTAACCTCTAGCAACTAGTCTTGATTTTTACCTAGCATCTTCAACTCCCGATGTTCCTTATTTATTTTTGAATATCCATTTGCAACGGACAACTTTCTTATCTTTAAGCAATCTTACCAGATCCCATGTGCCATTGTTATGAAGTGATTCCATCTTCTCCTACATAGCAATCATCCATCGGTCAAAATTATCACAATTAACTGCCTCTAAGTAAGAAGAAGAATCTTCACCGGAATTAATAACTTCTGCTACACTCAATGCATAAGCAACCAAATCAGCTTTAACTTATTTTTGAGGAGGTCTAATATCTCTTCTAGGCATGTCTTTAGCAATAGAATATTGTGGCACCAATATCACTCTATATCTCCGGGATAGACTGAGAAGTAGGCACTGGTTTAGACTCTGCTCCAATCTACAATTCAAGATGTGTGCTTGACTTTTGTTGATTCATGTCACTAATCTAAGGGCGAAGAACTAGATTCTAAGGGAGCCTAAAGCATGGCGGTTTCATCAAACACAATAGCCCTGCTAATTATAACCTTTCTGTTTTCTGGACACCAAAGCTTATAACCTTTAACAACAGGCTTATAACACATAAATAAGCACTTGACAGATCTAGGTTCCAACTTTTCATTATCAACATGAACATACGCAGAACATACAAATATCCTCAAATCAGAATAACTAGAAGAAGTATCAGACTATACCTCTTGTGGAGTCTTTTTATCAATCGCGACTGAGGGAGAGCGGTTAATAAGAAGGCATGCTGTGGAAGCAGCTTCAGCCCAAAAAGACTTGGATAAACCAGCGTTAGAGAGCATACAACACACCTTCTCCATTATAGTCCTATTCATTTGTTCTGACACACCATTTTGCGGAGGAGTATGACGAACTGTCAAGTACCTCACAATTCCTTCTGACTTGCACAAAGCATTAAATTCATTAGAACAGAACTCTAAACCATTATCGGTCCGAAGGTATATTACCTGTTTCCTTGTCTGTTTTCAATTATAGTCTTCCACTCCTTGAAAGTAGGCAACACATCATTCTTTTACTTCAGAAAGAACACCCAAACTTTTATGGAATAGTCATCAATAATAGTCAATAAGTAATTAGTGTCTCCTCTAGAAGGTACTATAGCAGGACCCAGAGATCAGAATGAATGTAATCAAGTGTGCCCTTAGTTGAGTGGATGCCTTTCGTGAATCTGACTCTCTTCTGCTTCTCGAAAATGCAGTGCTCACAGAACTCCAATTTGGTAATACTCTGCCCATAAAGAAGTCCTCTCTTGCTTAGTTCAGTCATCCTGTTTTCACTCATATGCCCCAAACGTATATGCCAAAGTTTAGCAAAGTCACTTTCTAATAGAGAAGAGGTAAAAATAGTTGCATCACCTGTAACAGTAGAGCCTTGCAAGACATAAATTTGCAGACTTTCTCTATTCCTTCATCACAACAAGAGCACCTTTAGTAACCTTCAGGACTCCACCTTCACCAGTGTACCTATAATCGTTCGAATCAAGGATACTCAAGGAAATAAGATTTCTCTTCAGGTCTGGGACATACTGCACATCACCAAGTGTCCTCACAACCCCATTAAACATCTTGATCCTGATTGTTCCAATACCAGCTATCTTACAAGGTGTGTTATTTTCCATCAACACAGCACCTTTAGAGACTGTTTCATATGTTGTAAACCAATCCCGATTATGACATATATGAAACGTGCAAGTTAAATCAAGAATCCAATCCTCACAGAGTTTGGAGTTACCATACCAATAGTTCTCCATCACTACTGCCAACTTCCACAAAACTGGATTCACCAAACTTCTTTGGCTGGTTTCTCTTTGGTTTGGAGCTTCTCTTTTCTCTTTATTCTGTAGCTTCCAACACTCGAATTTGATATGACCCTTCTTCTTGCAGTAATTATAGGTTTTGTTTCTGTTTTTGGATTTGGACCTAAACCTATCACCCCTAGAATTCCTCTCACGAGTCCTTCCTCGAATAATGAGACCTTCTTCTTGAGTCTTCGACCCATTGACAATATGTTTCATCTTCTCCTTAGAGAACAATGCATCATAGACTTCATCTATGATTAAGGTATCACGACTATATAAAATCGTATCCCTAAAGGTCGTGTATGATGCAGGCAACGAACACAACAAAATCAACCCTAAATTTTCCTCATCGTACTTAACCTCCAGAGTCTCTAAATCAGAGATGAATTCTTTAAAGACAGATATATGATCTTTCAAAGACGCACCCTCAAACATACGATGGGAATAAAGTTGCTATTTGAGATGCAACTTACTTGTTAGGCTCTTCTTCATGCATAAAGATTTTAGTTTCAACCACAACGCAGCGGCAATGGTTTCCTTCAAAACATCCTATAGAATCTGATTGGATAAGTGAAGGAGGATCTGTGATATAGCCTTTCGATCCTTACGCCGTTTATCATCATCTTTCCACGACGAGGGCATGTGATCAAACCCTAATAGCTCATCGTCCAAATCCATCTGCGCGAGCACAACCCGCATCTTAACCTGCCATAACAAAAATTTGATGTTGCGATCCAACAACAGAATATCATACTTCATGGTTGCCATCTCCGAGAAAATAATAGACCAAGCTCTGATACCAGTTTGTTATAAATCGGTAGAACTAAAGTAAACCACAAGCAAAATAATAAACAAGAACACACAAATTTATGTAAAAACCCTTGCAGGAAAAACCACGGGCAGAGACAGAGGATGTTTCACTATAATGAAAAGAGAGGAATACAGTGTGGAAAGTGAGTATTTTCTGAATACACAAAATAACCCACTAAATGCACTTATATAATATGTGCATACAAATAAGTACTAGGCCCCAAAACATGGGTCGCACCGCGAAACTTTTAGGGCCGGCTCAATATAATTCAGGTCACAACTCTAACACACCTTAATTGTTATTTATCAGACACACCTTAATTGTTATTTATCAGGGCTTCAGTGGGTCTGTTGATAGAAACTACGTAAAGTTCTGTCTTGGTCCAAGTGGGATAACATTTTTGCTTACCAAACACACTGGAAATGTTAAAGAGTTCTTTTAGTAGATAAAACTTACTGAGACTGGAAATGATACTAATTATCAGAGCATTAGTTTTGTGAAAATGCTTCGTGATTCTGAAGGATTAAAAAAATAATAAGACGCTCATTTGTTTAATCCTAAATACATACCCAAGAATCAAGATTATCATTTCATAATTACATATTCAGAATTACATAATACTACTTCTGAACTAAAGTTTGCACCATCTTTGTTAAGCCAAGCTCAAAAACAATTAAACTTGATTTGTTGGGGTCAACCCTCAAGATATTCTACCTATGAGTATATTAGCATAAGACACTACACTTATGGATTTTTTTTTTACTTTTCATATAAACACTAAAACTACATGATACAACATAACCTTCAACATGATTTAGCTAGTTCAGTACTATCATTTTGATCTCCTAGCATACTATCAACGCTTATAGTCTAGTGGTACCACTGAATTTTACGCACAATAATTGTGAGTTCAAGTCACAATAATTCTGGACATCTGGTTTATTATTATGAATATTAACAATCCATATAACTAGAAGGAGAGGGTTTACAATGTTTTTACTGTTGTGAACTGCCTAAATTATGAATGCTTCTACTGGCCGTAGCTACATACTGTGAAAGATGGTTTGTTGAACACCCTTCATCAAAAACTTACATTGTACATATAGAAAATTACATAAAGGTGAAAAATTACTTTTTGTACGTATTATCTTGAATACCCTTAGTGAAATATTTGGTTTCGCCACTGTTTGTGCTGCTAACTCAAAACCTGTCAAAATTATTTGAAGGTCTGCATAAGTCATATCAGGGAGGCGGTAATCGTACAGTAATTACCTGTAGAAAACTCTCAAACTCCCACGACATAACATGTAACCAATTAACCATCAGTTATATGGAACATTTTATGGTGCAAGGAATTAACGCAACACTAGTATTAGTCAATGTGTCCAGGACATTATATATTTTGACTCTACACATCAATAAATAATCTAAGAAATAATTGTGCTCAATCTTGTGTAGCCAAGCACGAACAAAAAACAATTAAAACTCAAATTGGTGGGGTGCGCCAGGCCTAGGCTGTAGTGCAACACCTAGGCAACACACAAAGACCCGGGTAGCAAGCTACTCTGATGGACCTACCCCTTAAAAAATTGAGTTAATATCGCGTGAGCCAATAGCTCACATATCAGATATTAAACTGATAAGAACAGATACTACACTTGATCTTAGCCAAAAGGCCGAGAAAGGTATGGTTTTCTTACACCGTGGACCTCCTGTTTTATTCCTCCTCTCTACTCTTTGCTTTTCATTATCTATTGATGTGGGAAGCCTCTACATCTTGGGAGAGTTCTATGTTTGAATTGAGAATATATAAATTTAAAAACAAGAGAAAAAACAGTGTCAAATCTAACAATAGTAATTCAGAGAAACATTTAATAAACTATTCCAATTTGCTGCTAATAAATATGATATAATATGGTTTTATCCCCCTTCCACTTTAATTTATATGAACACTTCATAATTTCTTTTTAAAGGATTACGCAACATCAGTATATGTCAGAGTAAAGTAACTCAATGTTAAACCAAGTGCAAGGAAAAATACAATAAGTATCTATTTCATATTCTTGCCATATGGTTTATTATTTTGAATATTAACAATTCATATAAACTAGGAGGAGAGGGTCTTCAATGTTCATACTGTTGTGAACTACCTAAATTATCAATGCTGCTAAATTCAAACTGTCAAAATTCTTTGAATAAGTTAGCTCTACACGTTATGACACAATGTGTGTTTCCTTTCAACTTCTTGTGTGTAACTATTTAATTGACATCATTGTAGAAACTAAGAATCAAGTGTTTTGATGATTTCTATATTCGCTATGACTCTGCTCCTGCAGAAGACTCCCGGGACACGAAATGTAACCATTTAACATCACTTTTATAGAAACATGAGTTTCGTAAAATACTTGGTGATTCTAAGGTGGTGTAACACAACATTAACATAGTTAAAGGACAGGACACTATATGCTATGTAAAAATAGATCTTGGGGAAAACTCAATCTTAAAAGCTATCTCATGAGGAAAAGATTACCCAAGTCAATGTAATGAGACCAATTACCCATCACTTTTCCAATGTAGGATACTTAACATGTTTTGACTATGTAACCTGCTGCCCTTTTTTTATGTTGCATTACACAGTAACAAGAAGTGGGTTGCTTATCTATCTGTCTATATCAAAGATAGATATCAAAGGTTTCCATTTCATAATTTCGCCATAATCTATAATTTTACTAAATCTTGTGTAGCAAAAACCAAACAGAAAACAATTGGACTTGATTTGGTGGGGTGCACCAGTCCAAGGTTGAAGTGCAGCCCGAAGACGACCAAGGTTTTCCAATCTTCCAAGTTAAAGGACATATCCTATTAACTAAGGAATCCCTTTTCTCATGGAGGAGCTCATTGTACTTTCACTTTTTCGCTAGCATGATGGATAAAGAGCTGTGAGAAGACAGGAAGTCAGGGTTTCTGCATATTATATTAAATATTAATGACCCAAGTGGAAGGTTTGGCTAAGGTGTCCTTACAACAGGAACCATACCGTTCTCTATATGTGCAATATGAAAACAAAGGAAGTCGAAGACGAAAGAGAACTCCAAAGAAGGGGTGTCCCTATAACAGATACAGATGATTTCCCCTCTATGTCCCAAGCTCAACACCTAGGCAACACACGAAGGCCCGAGTAGCAAGCTACTCAAATAGACCTTCCCCCTTACAAGATTGAGTTAATATCGTGTGAGCCAATGGCTCATATATCAGAGATATAAACTGATAAAACAGATACTACACTTGATCTTAGCCAAAAGGCCGAGAAACGTATGCATTACGTAGTGTGCAGACCTCCTCTTTTGCAGTGCCTCTCAATTCTCTGCTTTTTGTTTTCTATCGATGTGGGACAGACGAGTGACGAACCTTAATATACTGCTACAACTCTTTACTTTTTTCTAGTTCTAAGAAAGACAACTTCATGCCGGAAACATTGTGCTATCTCAAAAGGGAAGATTTATTCTTGGGAAAAAGGCTCAAATATGATATCGAACTATTGACTCATTTATGTCATCCGTTAAAAGTTTGGTTCATTTATTTCACTACCGTTACAAGACAAACTCATTTATGCCATTATTTTTCAATAGTGGTTTAGCAAAACTAGATTTGTCACATTACCTCTTATTAGAGGTTCACATCACCAAATACGAACTCACTAAAAATCTGACCTATTAAAAACTACCCAATCCATTTTTCCTAACCCGACCTGCACTTGTGATACAACATAACCTTCAACACGATTTATCTAATCCTGTAGTCCAATATCACTTTTGACCTCCTAGCATGCTAGAAGGAGAGGGTCTTCAACTTTTACTGTTGTGAACTGCTAAAATGATCAATGCTGCTAACTCCAAACCTGTCAAAATTATTCGAAGGCCTGCAAATTTTATACCGGTGAAGTGGTAATCATTGAGCAATAATTAAACTCTACGCGTTATGATACAATGTGTGTTTCCTTTCAACTTCTTGCGTGTAACTATTTAATTGGCACATTATAGAGACTAAGAATCAAGTGTTTTCATGATTTCATATATTCATACAACTCTGCTCCTGTAGAAGACTCCCTAGACTCGAAATGTCACCAATTAACCATCAGTTTTATGGAAACTTTTCTTGGTTTTAAGTAATTAACACAACACTACTGTAGCCAGTGCGTCCAGGACATTATATATTTTGACTATGTACACTACACAATAACAAGAAGAGGGTGCTTGCATATTCCATTCTACATATCAAGGATTTCCAGTTCATAATTCCATTCTAAGCTATAATTGTCCTCAATCTTGTTAAGCCAAATTCAACCACAAACCTTTTAAACTTGAATTGGTGGGGTGCGCCAGGCCTAGGCTGTAGTGCAACACCTAGGCGACATGTGAAGGCCCAAGTAGCAATCTACTGTGATGGACTTTCCCCCTCAAAAAATTGAGTTTATATCGTGTGAGACAATGGCCCACATATCAGATATTATCATATACTACACTTGATCTTAGCAAAAAGGCCGAGAAAGGTATGGTTTTCTTTCCTCGTGGACCTCTTATTTTATCCTTCCTCTCTACTCTATGCTTTTCATTATCTATCGATGCAGGAAACCTCTACATCTTGGGAGAGTTCTATGTTTGAATTTGAGAATATATAAATTTGAAAACAAGAGAAAACAATGTGTTTTGATAACAATAGTAATTCAGAGAAACATTTAATAAACTATTTCATTTAAGCTCTAGGCGTTATGATACAATGTGTGTTTCCATTCAACTTCTTGTGTGTAACTATTTAATTGACATCATTATAGAAACTAAAAATCAAGTGTTTTGATTATTTTCTGCTCCTGCAGAAGACTCCCAGGAGCCGGGACACAAAATGTAACCAATTAACATCAGTTTTATAGAAACATTTTTTGGTTTAGAAAACTCTCCGAGACGAGGAATGTACCAAAATCAACATTACTTTACTGAAAATACTTGGTGATTCTAAGGTGGACTAACACAACATTAACATAGTTAAAGGACAGGACACTTATAATGTTTTGACTATATGAGCTGCTGCCTTTCTTTTATGTTGCATTACACAATAATAAGAAGAGGGCTGCTTATCTATCTGTCTATGTAGATATCAAAGATTTCCCATTTCATAATTCCGTTATAATCTATAATTTTTCGCTAAATCTTGTGTAGCAAAGACCAGAAAACAATTAGACTTGATGTGATGGGGTGCGCCAGGCCAAGGCTGTAGTGCAACACCTAGGCGACACGTGAAGGCCCTAGTAGCCTATGTGCATATTAGTATACGACAAGACACTACACTTCTGGAATATTTTTACTTTCTTTTAAACACTAAACCATATTAATGAACATAACCTTCAAACAGTTTATTATACAACACAATCTTCAATATGATTTAGCTAGTTCAATACTATAATTTTGATCTCCTACCGTACTATCAACGCCTATAGTCTAGTGGTACCAGTGAATTTTATGCACAATAATTCTGAGTTCAATTGACACCATCCCCTCCCCTCCTTCCCCCCTTTTTATCCCGATTGTATGTTGTTGATGCTCTTTTTCGTTATTGTTGAATTTTTCTAGCATACAGACAGTAATAAAGTAACTCAATATTAAACCGAGTGCGGGAAAAAACACAATAAGTATTGACTTCACATTCTGGCCATTTGGATTATTGTTTTGAATGTTACAATTCATATAACTAGAAGGAGAGGGTCTTCAATGTTTTCACTGTTGTGTACTGCCTAATTTATCAATGCTGCTAACTCCAAACCTGTTCCAATTAATTGAAGGCCTGCAAAAGTCATCCCGGCGAAGTGGTAATCATACAGTAACAACTAAACTCTACGCATTATGACAGGAGGTCACAAGTTCAAGCCTTGGAGTAACCGGTAAAGTTGATGCCATGTGATCAAGAGGGTACGGGTTCAAGCCGTGGAAATAGCCCTTTGCAGAAATGTAAGGTGACACTATGTACGATATACCCTTGTGGTCCGGCACTTCCCCCTTCCCCATGTATGCTTTAGCATTGAGCTGGCCTTTTTTATGATACAATGTGTGTTTGCGTGCTTCCTTTCAACTACTTTGTGTGTAACTATTTAATTGACACAATGTAGAGACTAAGAATCAAACATTTTGATGAATTTATGTATTCGGTACAACTTTGCTCCTGTAGAAAACTCCCAGGATGCGAAGTGTAACAACTATCCATTAGTTTTATGGAAACATCTCTTTGTTTGAAATAATTAACACAACATTAGTATAGACAAAGTACAGAGAAAATTGGAGGAAAGGTGTCATTTAAGTCTTGAATGAAGGATTGGTGACATTCACCAACGTTAAACATAATTAGAAAACTTGATTAAGTTAATTATGGATTTGATTAATATTTTCAAAACTTTCTAATATTTTCAAAAATACAAATCAACCCACACCCCTCTTCTTTCCCAATCAACCGTCTCTCCCCTCTCTCTTTCAATTCTCTCCTAATCAACAGTTCTGCAAAATTTCTCCCTTCAATCCCCGGCGACTTCAAGCTTTGGCGACAAATAGCTCGGCGAGTTCCTTTTCGACTTTCAACCGTCAATCGACGTGACAAGCAATGTTCTTTGGCGAAAACAACTTCGAGTTTTTCATCGTCTCATTTCTTCTTTCACAGGTAAAAAATTATGTCCTTTTAGTTATGAAGAAACAGAGGAACTTGAGACAACTTCTCTTCTAGTATTGGTTAACAATTTCAATATTTCTTGCTTAAATTTGAAATGTGGACTGAATAAAACTCTAATTTCTGGCATTTCTTCGGTACTCTTTCCGGTGTGAAATATATTTTTTTTGTTGTTATTGTAGTTCTTTTTGTCAAACTATTGATTTGATTTGTTGGTAATTTTTGGTCACCGTTGATGTTCTTAGTGTGTGTCTGTGTTATGTGGGTGTTGCTGGATTGATTTGTTATTTTTTTTGGTAAAAATGGTGTTGCAGCAGATGAACTATCTAATGCAACAGATAAACCATCTAATGCAACAGATTAACAATTTGATGCAACAAATTAACAATCTGATACAACAATGTAAATCCGATGCAACACATGAAAATCTGATGCAACAGATGAACATTCTAATAGATTATTCATCTGTTGAGACAGATGACTCTTCTGTTTGAAGAAATCCAAACAATATTGATCTAACAGATTACTCATCCGCTGCAACAGGTCGGTTATATGCTGCAACAAATAACCCACCTAGTGCAACAAATTAGTGATTTATTTTTAATGTTTTCAATAGATTACTCATCCGCTACAACAGTCGGTTATATGCTACAATAGATAACCTACCTGGTGCAACAAATTAGTGATCGACTTTATTTTTTCTAACGGATTACTCATCCGCTGCAATAGGTTGGTTATATGTTGCAACAGATAGCTTACCTGGTGCAACAGATTAGTGATCTATTTTATTACTTCCAATGGATTACTCATCCGCTGCAACATATTGGTTATATGCTACAACAGATGTCTTACCTGGTGCAACAGATGACTGGTCTTTTGGAATTGTTATTTTACTGTTGTACATATTTGATTTACTATTATCCTTTTTAATGATGCATTAATCAATTATAATCTATTTTTATGTTCCTGTTAATTTTAGATAATATGACTCTCAAAAGAAAAGAAACCGAATCAAGTCCAAGTGAAGGAACAAGTGAAGCAACTAAGGTACATCCAAGTGAAGCAACTAAGGTACATCCACCACTCTATAATCTTGCTTTACACACATTATCTCAATCAGGAGCAAAAGATGATGAACATAGGGAGGAGAAATGTTTCAAAAGAGAAGATCCAAATGCTAATAGCCCTTCCACCGAAGAGTTGGTCAAAACCTTCTGCATTGATCGTTATCCTTTGAGAATGCAGTGCAATGGTGCCACAGATTTAACGGGTGATTTCGTGGTTAAGTCAGCCATGGGAAAATCTTTCGAAGCCTTCAGAAAAATACTTCGAGAACAAAAATTGGATGCTTATTTTAGAGACAGATGCTTTGGGTAATATCTTGATTTGCCGGAGGACAACAATGCTCGTTTCCAAATGAAAATGGTATATGATCTTCTCAAGCGTAGGTTCATGTATGAAAACAAAGATAAGATGGATGAGGTGTGGATAAATTACTATGGCATGCCTGTTTATTTTGGTTGGAAAAAGTTTGCCATAGTTACTAGATTAAAATGTTATCCTTCTTCTCCGTATCAAGTTATACCTATTCTAACCTAAAAAAAGCACCTCGCACACCCAAAAAAGGTAAAGCCAAGTCAAGTGATCGTGATGACCTAGTGTCCTTTGTTGGTCCAAGCTTCAAAAACAAAAATTTAATGGAAGAGTTGAAAGGTAAAAGGCTTTCAAAGAAGCACAAGAAATCATTGTGCTTGGTTTGGTTTGTACATAATGTTCTTTGGGCGAGAGACATTAACAACAACATACCACTTGGTTTGATAAATCTCTCCGAGGAACTTGAGGCATTTAACAGCTATCCTTGGGGTTATGAAAGCTACAAAATGACTGTCAAATATTTGTTGACTCCGTTAACGCCGAGGACAATCAACTTATATGGATTTCCATGGGTTTTCATGGTAAATATTTCTTTTATCATGACATGATTCAGTTTTTTATTCAATAACGCTTTTGATTTATTGGAGTTATTTTATAGGCTTAGGCATTTGAAGTCATTCCTTATTTGACAGAACAAGTGAACTGCCAGGAAGAAGTTTCCTATCCATGAATCCTGAGATAGTTGTCGGCCAAAACTAATAAAAATGTAAAATTTCTTGATCTCTTCAACTCCCCAAAGGATGTAGTAAGTAATTCTAATTAAGTTTTTGTTTTAATTAATGATTGTTTAAAATGATTTCATCATCATTCTAATATATGTACTGATTTATTTTAGATTGTCCATCCGTGGCTTGTTCCGATCAATCGAGAGTTGAAGATGTCATTTTTTCTTACTTTACGGTTTGTGCAAACTTTATCAGACCCTAAGGTCATGGATAGAATAAAGGAGGAATTGTTTGGAGCAATAACCATTACAAGAAAAATAATTTTGGAGGGTGGGCTTGTTGTTGTTGATGTTGATGGTAGTGGTAGTGGTGCTCCTCTTAGTTTTTGAAATAATAAACCATTATGATTATGATCATTTTGGTTATACAGATTTTGCCACTTCTAGCGAATGTTCTGCATGCAAATATCAAGACTGCAAGGCAAAACGTGATGGAGTGATTAATTCTAAAGGAAATGACATCTAAGAGGGGTGTCATTCCATCAAAGAGAATTTCATATTCATACACTCCACTAGATATCATGGTGGCTAAGAGGAGAAGAAGGAAATTTCCAAGGCATCATCAAGCATCGAAAAAAGCAAAAGTGCAACTCCCCTGTCTCTGTCTTGCACCTTTGATTAATGTACAAGGGCCACAGGAGAGCAACATTGAACTGAAGAAGGTGAATGTATATCATCTGTTCCAATAAACAAACAGACACATATTTGTTTCAATAGATTATACATATGCTGAAAATTATCAAATAAATATATATATCTGTTGCAACTGTCATATAACCTGTTGCATCAGATGTGTTATCTGTTCAACATATGTCCGTCTATTTCAGTAAATCAAATAGGTCTTAATACTATTTTAATTTGTACCAATAGATGAGTCATATGTTACAACAGATGGGTCATCTGTTCGAAATTATCGTACAACTCTGTTTTACCGGTTCGAGTTTTTCCCAAAAGATGATCCATCTAATGCAATAGATATATAATCTGTTATATATCTGTGATTTTTAGCATTGAAAATTCTAAATTTCCAGGTGGATGTCACAGTAGAAGCTACTGCTGAACAACATAATATCACAGTTGATAATCAATTAACTGCTTCCATGGAAGAAGAAAAAGTAGAGAGCCTGTCAGTTCGGGAGAATGAAAGAATTACCCCTTTGAAGGGTTCAACATCTCAGATGAGGCTCCAAAAAAATTAACAAAGATGATCAACGACTATTCAGAATGGATTGCCGATGGGCTGTTAAAGCATCATGCCGGCAGGTACATAAATCTTTTTTAAAGATATTGATCTATATAATTCTTGTTGTAAAAACATGACATTAACACATATAAATCATGTAGAAAATAAAATGGCATACACTACAAAGTTAACGAATCGAGTCTTGGTTTTGATATGTTCGACTTTGTTGTTGCACATCCCGAAATGAAGGATTGACTCTATTTGATGTCACGACCCTAAACTTGTTGGAATGATGAGGTTTAAATGTGGCCATACATATTACTATTAATTAATACTTTGTTTAATTGTATCTATGTATTAATTTTATTGTCATGTAATCAGAAATGTTTGATAATATGTGCAACACATCAATGTCATTTTTTACTACCTCCAAAAGAAGGCCAAGATGCAAACACAAGAACAATACAGATACACGACAAACAATTATTTGTACAAAGTTTACATCAATGCCTACGATAGGTTCTGTCAAAACAACTGAAAGTTTCTCGAGCTGAGAAATGCTTAATCAACATCATCAAAGGTTTTAGCATTCCAGTTGGCTTACCTTGGCATTTGATCGACGAAGTGTACATCCCAATCAATTATGGTGATGAATTCCATTAGGTGTTACCTGTCATCGTTCTGAAAGAGAGGCACATCCGAGTTTATGACTCGATGTCGGAAAGGAGACATTCCACACAGTCGTCGGATATACAAAAGATGGCCAAAATATTGCCTACTTACTTTGATATAAGTGGTTTTTTTGGACCCAAGGTTTGTACTAATTGGTCGATAATTGAAGCATATCGGGATAAAATGGGTAAGCCATTTGACGTAGAATATGTTGAAGTAATTGGTCAACAACATATTGGTAGCCTGTAAGTATCATCATGATTTAGTTTCACTTCATAAATTTCACAACGCTTACATGAATTGCAAGATATGGATTATCTGTTTTATTTTTAAAATGCAGGGATTGTAGTCTTTTTGTTGCTGCTTACACCAAGTTTTTGAGCGATAGATTACAGGTACAAAATAATGAACTTGGTGCTGTATTACTCCGCAGAAGATATGCTACTCTTTTATAGAAATACAGAGAAGCGAAATCTCAAAAACCGTACGCAAGAGACATTAAAGATCCACGATAACCAAAGCCGAATTTCATAGCACCGGATGAAAAATAACTTGTCCATATTGAGTAGATCTTTATAGATTGATTCTCTCAAAGTAATAACCTCTCCTTGGTAATTGTTGGTTGGTACCAAAAGTTAAATTGTTAATTTATTTGTGGAGTAGATCATTTGTACCCATAATGATTTTTTTACATTTCATTTATTTGTTAAGTTCTTCCATGTAATTTCTGAAGGCTTAGAGTTATTTTATATTATCTGTGAATATAATTTAATCCTTAGTTTTGAACTTACTAATTAAAATGGAATACCAGTTTCAGATATCGCAATAGATAATACATTTGTTGCAATTGATGCCATATCTTTTGAAAATTATCAAATACGTATTGCTATTTTTAGATTTTTCTAATAGATTACCTATCAATTGCAATAGATAAACTATATGTTGCAACAAAGACTGAGACATTTGCATAATGAAATAGAGGACCAACCTATTGCAATAGATAATCAATTTGTTGCAACAGATAATCAATCTGTTGCATTAGATAGACAATCTGTTGCATTATAAAAAAATCAAATTTCATCAAATAATAAAAATTGTTATGGTGTTTGTCTTTGTACATCTTCTTCTTTATACACAGGCTCCAACCATCTACTTAGTACCCCATAAGCCCATATCTCTTGCATGTTTTCCACAACGGTATTGCACAGACTGGACATTTTTGTGCCAATCAATAAACATTCGATGTATGCAAGTGAGTATTGACCACACGTGGTACTGGTTATATTCTTTTAAAGTTGCATGTCCTTGTTTCGACTTTCAAAATCCCATGCTTTCTTCATCAAGATTTCCGTTGGTAAATGATCCATCAGTTTACTCTACCTCAAAAAATGGGGAAACAACTCTAATAGTGGCTGCATGTGGATAAAAAAAGTTTCATCACTAAAGACAGGTAAGATGCAGTCATAAACCTTAACCTTTCCCTCCTTGAGAAGTATCTCAACAACGAGAAAATATTTGACTGCCACATTCATGACTGCAAGAATTCTCTTTGCCTTGATTCAGCTATTGCCGTGTGGATATGGCCTCTTCCTCTAACATAGTTAATCATATATTCCTTCCATTTGTACCTAGATAGTAAAGAATCAAATCCCAGGACACCGGGAGTTTTCGCTATCCTAGTGAGCTCATTGTACTTATCCTTGAAATTATTGTAGAAGTTGAGGTCCATTATCCTATCGGCGGCATCATAAGCATCGAGGAAAGCTAATTGCCTGCCCTCATAAGGTAGAGAATTTCATCAACATACTGTGATATAAAAGATAACTTTTAAATAGGTTTGTAATTGTAAAGAAGAAAAACATAGCGGAGGGATGCAACGGATGTTCCACCTGTTGCTGAGGGCTCTCTTAATCTATTCACAGATTACCCAGCTAACGCAACTTATGCAACAGATACTTAATCTGTTGCAATAGAACATCAAACAGTTGCGCTAGAATACCCAGCTATTGTAACAGATGACACATCTATTACGTAGCTTCTTCTTCATAGAGTATATTAGAAGTCTAGGTTAGGAAAAGTAAACTTACCTTATCCACGTATCACTCACACATATTTGTCATCCTCTTGAATTCTTGGGCATCAAACATATGCATGGTATATTCTTATACAGACTTCTTCTTCATGGCATACGTGGCCTTTTGCAGCTTTGTCCTCTCTCGGTTGCCAAGTGCTGCGTATATATCCACCTTCTTCAGTGGCCTCGAAACTTTAACAACTTTTGGAGAGGGAGGAGTTGAAATCTTTTTGGTTTTCAGGTTGGAGAGTATTTGGCTAATTTTTCTTTTTTCCTTCTAACCACCACTGTAGGAGTGGTCGGCTCCCTCACCTTTTTGTATGGTATGACACCCCTCTTAGATTTTAATTCCTCGGCAGCTTCAGTGATAGCCTCTAGTTTTTCAAGGAGTTTAACCTATTTATCCTTGCATAAATTGAATTTGCAATGAGAACATGAGGGTGAAGAGGGGTGAGAAGGACCACGGTAAGGGTAGGAAGGACCGATGTATGGGCAAGATGGACCTATGTAAGGGGTGATTTTAAACGTATTTATTTTTTCTTGAGCATCAAAATGCTCATCATTACGGCTGGCAACAGCATCAGCATTAGGATGGCTCCCACCAACATCAAAAACTTCACCAGCAATATCCTAGAAGAAGCACCTGGATCTATTGCAATAAGTTGGTCATGAAGAGCTTCAACATTAGGCTGACCTTGCCTAACTGCTCTTCTTATGGTTGTTGCTCCATCTCATTCCTTCTTTATTAACTTCACTGTTGGTTCTGCTATTGTATCAATAAGACCTAGAGTAATAAAAGAAGTCATCCCTAACTCCTATTCATTAGGCACGATTCAAGTATGCACAACCTATAAAAAAAGATAGATACATTAATGTAAATCATATAAGAGATAATGGTCAAATACCCCCCTAACCTATAGTCAAAATTCCAACTACACACTCAACCTTTCAATTAGACCTATTACCCCTTGATCTATTTTTTCCTATATTTATTACCCCGCTAAATGCTGAGCTGGCAAGGAAGGTGAGAACACCTTCTCTAGGCGCGTTGGTTTAGTCCCAGCAGGTCCAAAATTAAAAGTTCATCCTTCCACGTGTATTATACACATCATTTATTATTTATTTAATGAAATAAATATGGAAAATTACTCTCTCTTTCTTCCAACGGTCATCTTCTTCCTCTTTATATGACTCATGTCTTTCTTCACCATTTTCCTTCATGTTCCAACATTTTTTTCTTTTTTTTTCTCTTTCTTTAACTTATTTTTTAGCTTTTAATCCCAATTTGTACTTCGATTCTTGAATTTTGTTTTGTAATTTGGTTCAACTGTTAATTTAGGCTTTTAATTTGATGAATGATTTTGTTGGAATTCATGAAATGACAAATTCAAAATTGAATAAGCTTTGTATGAATGAATCAGATCCAATGGCCAATGCTGTTGTGAGATGCAAACATGGTATTTTGGTTGAATTGCAAACTTCATGGTCGAAGTCAAATTTGGGAAAAAGATTTTGGTCTTGCCCCTACTATGGTGTATGCATTTTACATTGTATTTTGCTGTCAATTTATATTCAAATTATGATAATGTCCTGATTTCTAAAAAACAAATTCAGTCACAAAGATGTAATTTTTTTTCTATGGAGGGACAAAGAAAAAGTGGATCCAAGATCAAATTTTATCATTCCAAGATTGGTGAACAAAATCAATGAGTTGAAAGAAGACTTATGGCTTAAAGAGACCCAAATTGATAACTTGATGCGGGAGAAGAAACTCAATGGGAGATGGAGACGGTGTAGGTTGGATAGGAAGATATTTTTATGTATTTTGATTTGTGTTGTTGCTATGTTCATCAGCAACAAATGAACTGAAAGTAGTTACTAGATATGGTCGACTATGGTGTAAATTTTTTATACCTCTCTAAATATATCAGACTATGTTTTATTATGGTGTCTTTTGCGTAGTATTACTTCAGATGTTTGTTGTATTGTTGCTATGTTATTGTTTGCACTTATGCTGCTGGTATGTTAATGTTTGCACTTTCAAAATTGTGTTGTGTTCCTGCTATGTTGTTGTTTATACTTACAAAATTGTGTCGTGTATTGTTGCTATGTTATTGTTTACACTTGCAGTGTCTTGTGTTATTTCTATGTTATTGTTTACAATTATAAATTTATGTATTGTTAGGAAAAGCCCCGTGCTGCTGCTATGTGTTTACACTAAAATTATGTAATGACAATATTGTGTTGCCATTATATCAACTTTACAATCATTTAACACAAAAATAATGGGTAATGACAACATTAATTCATCAACAAAATATTCCAACTTCACACAACATCATCATTCATACCAACCATTAGGCACAACATAATCATTCATACCAACCATTAGGCAACATTCATCAACAAAATATATATAGAGCGCTTTAATTGTTTTCCAACACCAAAATAAAATTGTTTTCATGTCAATTGATCTAACTTAAAACAGTGCTTATAATAATCAACATTACTACAATTTCCAGGGAATCTTGGACTTTGAAGAAGTGTTTTTTTTTCTTGGATTATTTGAACTGCTTCCCACATTCTTCTTTCTTTTCTTCTCTTTAATCTCTTGTAGTTTTTTTTGTTGATATTGCTTTTTTGCCATTCCATTTCAGCTTACTGGTAGAAATTGGTGTATAACCAATGTTACTAGTTATATCAGCTGATCTTGTTACCCTTGCTTGACCAGTAGAGCAGATCTTACTGCTAGGCATGTCAGGCTACAGTGAAGGAAAAAATTTATTCAAAGACTCATACATTAAAGACTCATATGTACATAAGATACAACATAGCTAGATACTTACATTTAGAACTTTGAATCTATTTTCAGCTTGGAACACACCCATTCCCATTACTTGTGACCTTTTCAATGGAGCTGCTTTTTCCCTATCATTACCCCTTCATCTTTTAGTAGTACCAGCCATTGAAGATGATGCACAATAATCAAAAGGTGCAGAACAGGATGCTGGGAAAACAGTAGGTGCAGAAGGTGTTGGTGTTGCATTTTTTGGTCTCCCTTTTCTTTTTTTTTGTTGTTGACATACTCTAATGATTTCTTATCTACATCAACATCCAAAAAATCTATTACTAATGCCCCCTTATAAACTGGTTTCCTCCCACTAAAATGTAAGACCCCACTATGGTACCATCTTAGAGTTATCAACGTAAAACCATTCATGTTTTATCTGACGACAACAAAGAATCAAATAAGACATTGTAGCATAGCAGAAACATTTTGGAAAAATCAAAATAAAATTCATGAACATGCTACATAATTCAACACCAAAATAACAAGATATTAACATGACCGTGCTATTAAACACCATTGATTTTTAAATTTTATCATGTTAACAACAAATCAGAGAAAATCCCTAATTTCTAATAAACCAACTTAAACAATCAACAAAAATCGTAATTTCGGGGTTTAGCATAAAACCCTAATTAATTTTAACTCAGTTTTGGGAAAAATCACTCAAACTAACAACATATTAACACGCACGTCCTATTAAACACAACTGAAATTTTAAGTTTCCATATTAGGAGAAAAACCCTAATTTTTAATAAACCCAGTTAAACACTCAACAAATCATGTACTTACGAACGGATTATGCTATTAATCGAACACTTAGACAATGTCATAACAGAAAGAGTCAGTTAATTTCACTCAATTAATTTGTAAAATTGGAGATTACCTAAAAACCCTAATTCAATTTTTTCAGTTTAGGAAAAAAACACCTTGATATAGCAAAAAGATGATTTTTTCAAAATCCACAACCAAAATATTTTAATTAGAACAAAAATCACCCCAAAAACTGATGAAATCACCGTTTAGAAAGTAGAGAATAGAGGAGAGAGGAAGATGAAAGGTTTAGAGAGAAGAGAGAGAAGAGAGGAGGGAGGAGAGAGGAAATGAAATTGAAAAAATAAAAGAGATATTTTGATTTGTTTAGGCGTGGGCCAGGCGGGCCAGACGCATGAAATGCATGAAAGTTTTTTTACTTGGTTTATGTTGCCATCTCAGCATTTAGAGGGTTAATAAATATAGGAAAAAATAGATCGGGGGGTAATAGGTCTAATTGAAAGGTTAAGTATGTAGTTGAGATTTCGACTATAGGTTGGGGGGGTATTTGATCATTTTCTTTATTTTAATAATAATTTACACTCAGTTAGGTTGGGTTACATGTTAACACAGTCAACTTATGTAGCAGATGATTATCTGTTGCAATAACTTATATGCATGTCGCAATAGATTAATAATATATTGCATCAGATTACCCATCTGTTGCATAATTTATAGTAGAAGGGTAATCTGTTGAGTCAAGTTCAGAGAAATAGAGCAACAGATGGTTAGTATATTGTGAAATATGGATCGTTTCTACAACAGATTACCCATCTATTGCACCAATTGTAGTAGACCGGTAATAGATTGCAACAGATGACCTATCTGTCGCAACAGATAACACATCAATTTTAATAGATTTCTTTGAGTCAAATTATTTTACTCGAAAGAAGATGTATGTATCATCCAGAGGGTTAAAAAGATCAGCCTCCTTAATTTTTAGGTTATTCTTTGCATCCAACCACCTAAGGATCCTTGGACAGTAAACCTCGTATGAGTATCCTTCCACTGCTTTCAGGGGAGAGGAACGACTTCAAATTCCCAAGCCTAAAATATGTAAATAGGAAGCAAGCAAAAAATTCATAATAATTATTCAATAGAAATTTTTGAATGAGTAAACATATAGTGATTAAATTTACCATGAAAGCCCAAGGAAAACCTTATAATGTGATCGTCTTTGGGGGTAGCTTTGTCAGTAAATATTTGACAGTTGAGTAGTAGCTGTCATATCCCTAAGAATAATTTATGAATTTCTCAAGATCTCCAGCAAGCTTCAACAAATCATCTTCTCTGACTTTGTTGATGTCTGTTGCCAATATAACGACATGGGCAAACCAAACTTAGCAAAATTGCTCCCTGTACTGCTTTGGTATGGTTTTATCCTTGAGATCTTTTATCAAATGTGCCACTTTGTAGCTACATCCAACAATGTCCAACAACCCATCTATTTTTTCCTTTTATTTGTTTGTTTTGGTGGACAATACCTTCCATCTATTTGATCATGCTGGTTTAGCTGTCCTTCTTGCCTTAGACCTTTTAGGGGGTGTTTCTTTGATGAGAAGTTCTTCTGGATGATCACATCTCAATCCCGTCACTATGGCAAATTCTTTCAAGCCAAAACAAACCGACATGCCACGGTAGTTGATCCAGATTTCATTCATCTTTTTTTGCCCTCCTTCGAATCTTTATCATCTCTTGCGTACCTGATCCTGTGCTTGAGAAGACCATATACCATGCTAATTTGGAAATAGAGGGTGTGCTCCTCAGACAACTCAAGAAAGTATCCAAATCAACTCTTCTGAAAAAGTCCGTCTATGTTTTCATTCTTCATAATATTCTTAAAGTTGTCAAAAGATTTCCCAACTAACATTTAAGAACAAAATCACCAGTTAGTTTTGTAGGGTCATCTATCATCATCGCAACTTGAAACCTGTCAATACCTATAGTTTTGACAGCCTTATGCTGGGATTTCTATCTAATTTCATGCCCCATTGGTGAGGCATTATCATCTTGTTTATCTTCTTCTTCCTTCTCACTTTTATTTTCCTTACCAATCTTTATATACCCTTCTCCACCTCCCTCTTCATAACTTTTCTCAGTCTTATTTTTTCCTTACTGAGATTGTTTAGGAAGTTCTTCTGAATCCATCTGTACTCTAGCCTTTTTTGTTGGGTGGTCAGAAGTTGATCCACTTTCAGTTTCTTTTCTTTTGGGTGACATCTTTTAACTACAAACAACAGATAAACAAAAAATACATTACATTTGATGTCTGCATAATTTAAAAAAAAAACTAGGACAAATTTCAATAAATTACTATACGCCACATTACAAATAAATACTCCAATGGATAACCCATCAGTTGGAACAGATGGGGAATCTGTTTAAACACCTATTTAATATCTCCCAACAGATGTTCCACCAACACCACTACTAAGACCACCAATACCACTTTAAATATCACCAACACCACCAACAATGCCACTAATACCGATACCAATACCAACACCAAGACTAAGATCACCACCAATGCCACCAATACCTGCACCAAGGCCGCCAAAACCGCCAACACCAACACCAAGACCAGCTACACTACCACCAAGACCACCAATACCAACACCACCAACAAAAGCCACCAACAAAACCCCAAATACCATCCAATAACACCACAACAGTCAACGAAACACTATGACAAAAAACTAGGGTTTTCTTGGGTTCTTCCTACAATTTTAGCATCAAAACTCAAAATTGTTAACCCATTCTCAAAGATAATACAACTAAAACTCTTATTTTAGGCAAAATACTCTTCTGGACCCTTGTACTATGTTCGTTTTGTAAGTTGGACACTTCTGCTTACATGTTTGTCATCTGGACCCCTGAACCCACTAAAAAGCAATATTTTAAACCCTTTTTTGGTGAGTGTAACACTCTCTCCACGTCAGCTGCCACGTCATTTGTCACATCTACCACATCAGCTACCACGTCATCTTTATATATAAAAAATATTAACTATTAAAATAAATAAATAAATAAACAAACAAACCAACCCCCCCTCTTTCTTCCCCTTTTTCTTTCCTTTTTAGTTCTTTCTCTCTCTTCTCTTTTCTAGTTCTTTCTTTCTCTGTTTCTTCTTCTTCTTCTTCTTCTTCTTCTTCTTCTTATTATTATTATTATTATTATTATTATTATTATTATTATTATTATTCTTTTCCTTTATCATCTTCATCTTCTTATTTTTCTTTCTTTACGGAAAAATTTAAAAGTGAGGGGCGAAAAATTTAAGAAGTATGGAAAGAAGAGATTTTTGGAGATTTTTGTGATTTGGGTGATTAAAGAAACTTGAAATTCATTGTAAAGACTCAATTTTTTTGCTTTCTTTAGACTCTTTATGATTTGGGTAATTCAAGAAAGTTTGAAATTCTTGAAATTCAATGTAAAAACTCAATTTTTGTGGATATTTTGTGATTTGGGTAATTCAAGAAAGTTGAAAATTCTTGAAATTCAAAGTAAAGATTCAATTTTTATTTTTCTTGAGATTTCTTGTGATTTGGGTAATTCAAGAATGTTGGAAATTCTTGAAATTTAATGTGAATATTTTTGCGAATTGGTTAAAATTCAATGTTGAGAATTCTTGAAATTTTTGTGAATTGGTTGAAGAAAAAAACTTAAGAAATTTTTGTGAATTCGTTGAAGAAAAAGAAATTCAATGGTCAGTAGTGTAGTGTGTGATGAATTTTGTAGAGAAAAAAAAGAATTTTCTGGTGAGATTTTGTCGGGGAGGGGGGGCAGTGCAGTGGTGCTTGCCGACATTAATGGTGATGGTCGGTGTGGAGGGAGGGAGGAGGTGGGGCGGGGTAGCTGAATAAGGGCTGGGGTGGGGTGTGGGGTGGATGAATGGGGGATGGGGTGGGTTGTGGGTGGCTGAACGGCGGCAGGGGCGGGATGAGGGTGGCTGAATGGGGGGAGGGGGTTGGGGTCGGGTTTTTTACTTTTTTTTTTAAATTTATTATTTTTAAAAATATTTTTAAATTAAAAATATGAAGGATAAAAAGGCAGGTCCTTTTTTAATATTTTAAAATTTTTAGCATTAATTTTTTTAAAAAAATTATTTTAATATAAAATTGGCCAAAACATGACCCCCACTCGCTCCCAGGCGAGTGACTACACTCTTAGTCCTAGTTAGCTATTTCAATGCCACATAGGTAAAGTCAATGGTCAAAGGATGCAAAATGTTGTTTTTTAGTGGGTTCAGGGGTCCAGGTGACAAACATGTAAGTAGAAGTGTCCAACTTACAAAACGGACATAGTACAAGGGTCCAGAAGAGCATTTTACCCTTATTTTTCATCACTAAATAAAAAACCCTAATATTTTTTTAAAAATAACAAATATGAAACTCTTCTCGAACTCTGTTACCTACGAAGATTGAGAAACAACGGATATAAGTAAGAATGGAGTCGAAAATAACACCTATATGGTCAAAAATAGGAAGAAAATTGATCTGTTGTAAAGGGTTGAGCAATATGTTGAGTAGTTGTTGTCTGTATTGTTGTGAGAGAGAAAAGAGCGAGAAAATTGAGGTTTTAAATTATGAAACATTTTTTCTCCAAATGGATGATTTGTATTTTGTATGGGCTGATTTGTATTTTGGAAAAGAATGACAAGTTTTGAAAACATTAATTTGGTCCGAATTGATCTTAATTATTTTTAAAAAATTTAAAAGATATGAAACATTTTGACTTAGAGCGATGGATCGACGACTCGGATCGGGAGAAACGCAATTCCCAAATCATGCAATTGCAAAGACTCAATTGAAGTTGTAGTTCACCCTATGTAATCATCCCTAGTTCTATTTAAATTAATTTAGGTATTAGATCAATATTAAGTTAATACAAAACATTTTGACTTAGAGCGATGGATCGACGACTCGGGTCCGAAGGAACGCAATACTCAAATCATCCAATCATAAAGACTCAATTGAAGTTGTAGTTCACCCTATGTACTCATCCTTAGTTCTATCTTAATCAATTTCAAAGATATTTTTTGCAACAGATGACTGAGCTGTTGGAATTTTTCAAATAGATATTTATATCTGTTGCAACAGATAACATAACTGATTTAATTATCAAATAGACATTTGCATCTGTTGTGATAGATGACTGAGCTATTGAAAATTTTCAAATAGATATTTATATCTATTGTAACAGATGACACATCTGATTTAATTATCAAATAGACATTTGCATCTGTTGCGACAGATGATTGAGTTATTGGATTTTTTCGAACAGATATTTATATCTGTTTGAAAATATTTTTTTCTTTTAATTTTAAAGCTATCTTCTGTCCGAAAGAAGAAAGATAGATAAAATAGTACTACAGGCAGTAAAAAATATTTTTGGGATAACTCAAAATCGCATTGAGTAGTCTTATCTTGTCTTTTCAATGTCACCCGTCTTCCTCGTGCCCCTTAAGTTATTAATGAATATTTATGAATATTAAAACCTATGTCTAGATCTAGAATTATCTCACCTCTCCTTCAGCCCTAAATTTAGCTTATTTATCTCTCATCTTTTTTCTTTCTCTTCTTTTTAGGGTTATCACAACCTTCTCCTTTTTTATTTCTTTTCTCTCCTCTTTATCATAAATATCCTTTTAGATCTAAACTGATCCAAATCTTTCCTCGATTAAAATTGCTATTTTGATCCCCTTGATTTTGACATTGCAGGTATGATTCACTATTGCTCTTTCATTCTCGTCTTCTTCTTTGCAAGTTATTTACATCTATTTTTGTAAATTTAATTACCATATACCCATACTATATTTATGTTAAAAATTTGAAGAAACTTTCAAATGAACGAACCGTTGTTTTTATTACAATATGCAGATGGATCCACCTCATATGTGGGAGGTATGCATTACTAATAATGTTATCATGGAAACACATATAGAGTACACTAATTTTGTGAATGTTGTTTTTACCGATTAGTCATTGATCATTCAAATAAAATATCTGTAATTTTACAGTTAAGTTTGATAGGTTTGAACTGATAAGGCTGAGGACCATGAATATGTTTCTGATACCTTGTTAAGATTTGATATCGGTTGTTGCTCATGTTTATGTGTCAAGCATTGTGAAGGGATCTAGTTTTGGTGGCATTGTAAAGAGATTCAATAGTGATTGGACTAACTTTTAGGGTGCATTAGACTCTAAGAGGGCCTTCGAAGCCTCTCACTGCTTCAACTAAGAACAAAAATCAATATAGTTATTTTCCTAGCCAAAATTTATATGGTTGGGTTGCTCGGGGCGATGATTATACGTCAGAAGGTGCAGTAGGAGAATGCCTGTGAGGGAAAATAGGGGGTTGATAAAAGACTATATCATCTAAGAGCTAATTGAAGAGGAAACATAGGGTAGAAAGGATATTCTAGTGAATCTGATCGATGAAACTGACTTAGAATATGAGAAATCTGAATCAAGTGCAAATATGAAAGTGTATCCGGTAATGAAAAATCCATTTGTTATTTCTTTGAAAGAAAATAGTGCAAATGGTCTCTTTTCTAGGGAGCTGTATCTAGGTAGCGTTATCGGGATTATCACCTAGATAGAAAATAGCAAAACACCAAGAAAGCAACCTTCAGGCATCGAGGGTTGAAATGATGTACAGTAAGTCTAAAAAACTTGCGCCAATAACAGCTGCATTTAATATAAGAAATCTAAGTGAAGGCAAAAATTTCTGAATTTTAAATTGCATCCTATGCCTTCTTGTTTGTGTTTTTTATTAGGTCCACTGTTGTTGACCTGATCGGAACCACAAATAAGATTGAAAAGAAGATTGAGTATCATTACTTCCTTAGCAATATGGATATAATTGATTGTTTTTTCTAGCCTTAACATACTTTCAACATATCCTAGAAAAGATTAGAGTCTTGCTGTAGTATGTGAATCTCAATAATTTTCAAGCTTGCCTCCAGCTTATCGATTTGGTATTCAAGCTTATCGTTGCCATCTTTGAAGTTGGTATAGAGTTCCTGGTCTTTTGTGAGCTCAATCGGGAACACTTTCTTTAAAGTTATGGCATTGTAGAAGGCCTTTAGAACACTTTCTTCTAAAGCCTTAAATGATACATGGAGGGTCGCTATGTTTGTTTTAGGTCAAAATATGTTGATTCACAGTCAAGCAGTGGTCCCAACAGTTAAATAGCTCATATTTATTGAGCATTTCTCAATGCATCTTGCTCAACCAACCTTCAAGGAATTTGATAAAATAATTAGCAAGAAGTTACGTAACATTTGATCTAAACTGATTCCACCAAGCATATCAAACGTTATGTATTTCCAGGCTCATTTCCCTATCAAAAACCTTTGCCCGAGTTAGTGTACAAATCAAACGAGCTCAATCTCTCAGCTTTTCTGCTGATCACTCTTCTCCTATTTAGAGGAAAAGATATCCGCCATGCAAAAGTCTTTTAAGAATTTCTGGCGATGGTATAGACTTTTACATGGCAGATATCTTGTCCTCTATATGGGAGAAGAGTGATCAACATAAATGCTAAGAGATTGAGCTCATTTGATTTGTGCACTAACTTGGGCAAAGGTTTTTGATAGGGTAACAATCGTGGAGTTACGTAACGTTTGATAGGCTTGGTGGAATCATATTAGATCAAACGTTATGTAACTCCTTTCTAATAAATTTATCAAATCCCTTGAAGGTTGGTTGAGCAAGCTACATTGAATAGTGCTCGATAAAAGTGAGCTATTCAACTATTGGGACCACTGCTTGACTGTGCGTTAACACATTTTGACCTAAAATAAAAATAGAGACCCTCCATGTATCATTTAAGGGTTCTGAAGAAAGTGCTCTGAAGGCCTTCTATAATACCACAACTTCGAAGGAGAAAGTGTTCCTGGTCGAGCTCACAAAAGACAAGAAACTCTATACCAACTTCAAAGACGGTAATGAAAAGCTTGAATACCAAATCGGCAAGCTGGAGGCAAGCTTGAAAATTATCGGGATTCACATACTATAGCAAGCCTCTGATCTTCTCCAACATATGTTGAAAGCATGCTAAGGCAAGAAAACACAATTAATTAATCCATATTGCTAAGGAATTAATGATCTCAATCTACCTTTCAATATTGTTTGTGGTTTCGATTAGGTCATCAGTAGTGGACCTAATCGAAACCATAAACAAAAAGGCCTGGGATGCAATTTAAAATTCAGAAATTGCCACCTTCTCTTAGATTCCTTATTTTAACCGCAGCTGTTATTATTGCAAGTTTTCTCAAATTATTGTACATCATTTCAATCGTTGATGCCCATAAAGCTGTTTTCTTGGTATTTTGCTATTTTTTATATAGGTGATCATCCCGACCATTCTACCTAGTCACATCTCCCTAGCAAAGTATCCATCTGTATTATTTTTCTTTCACAGAAACAACAAATAAATTTACATTATCGGATACACTTTCATATTTGTACTAGATTTAGATTTCTCATGTTTTAAGTCAATTTCATCGGCCAGGTACACTAGATGTTTCTTGCTACCCTATGTTTCCTCTTCAATTAGCCATCAGATGATATAGTTTTTTATGCGCTCCCCTTTTTCTCACAGACATTCTCCTTTGGCTCCTTCTGGCATATAATCATTTTCTTGAATAACCCTGCCATATAAATTTGGGCCAAGGGAATTTCTATTGGTTTTTAGTTCTTGTTTGATGCAGTGAGAGGCTTCGAAGGCCTTCTCAGAATCCAATGCACACTTAAAGTTAAGTCGAATCGCTATTGGATCT
>NC_061120.1:9657072-9694761 GCF_002878395.1 Capsicum annuum | reverse complement strand
AGTTATATTGTGTTGTTCGAAACAAATTATTCATCTGTTGCAACAGATAAATATTCTATTGCAATAGATTACTTATCTGTTGGAACAAATTACTAATCTGGTGCAATAGATTAATTGTCTATTGGAATAGATTACTAATCTGTTGCAACAGATTAATTGTCTGTAGAACATATTACTAATCTATTGCAACAGAATACCCATCTATTTAATTCATATTACGGGCACTATAGAACTATAAACACGAATCCAACATATGAGTCTTCTATTGTAATAGAATATTTATCTGGTGCCACAAATGATGGATTTGTTTAAACAGTTGGACTCTTATGTTGCATTTATGTTCGCGTGCTAGCTATTGTTGAAAAAACAATACACTAGCAGTTACCCAGATGACAAATTCAACTAAAAAGTATAATTTGACTTACCAAAGTCTCCTATCAAGTAAATGTCAAAGTTGAAAGTAATGTACGAAATAAAATTTGACCTAAGAAATTGGTCAAAGAGTAGCAGTTGCGGTAACAACAACAACAACTATGGTCAACAAGAAGAATATGAAGATGATAATGAAGTATAAGAGGATAATAATAAAGTATAAGATGATGATAATGAATCAGAAGATGATAAATAAAGCAACAACAACAACGAGCAACAAAAATCGCGATGAGGGAGAAAACAACAACGGATGAGAAGAGAGAAAAATGCACTTTTTTCCTTCGTTTCCTGTTATATTAACTAACATTTGGATAAAAGTATAAATTTTAAAACTTGTGGGTTATTTTAAAATTTTTCTAACTTTCTTAATCCATAATAAAGTAATTGTCACCTCCACTCAATTATTAAGACTTGTGTCACCTACACCTCATTTTAAAATCCTTTTGTCACCTACAGCTCAAAGACCCCAGAGCCCAAGATATTATATGTTTTGACAAAGTGAACTACCCCTTCAGCTATGTGTCTTACACAACAAGAAGAAGGTGATTGCTTATTTATCTAGGTACACATCCTAAATATTTCCATTTCATGATCCATTCTAAGTTATAATTTTGTTCAATCTTGTGTAACCATAGAACAATAAGAAAACCATTAGACTTGATTTGGCGGGATGTGCTAGGCCAAGGTTATAGTGCAACACCTAGGCACAGAGGCGGATCCAGGATCCGAACTCACCAGGTACCAAGTAATTCAATCGAATTATTCATCTTTTCGGTCTATAGGACAATTAACATATCAATCAATAATAAAAGAACAATAATAAAATGACCAAACTTAAAACTTTTAATAATATTACTAATATCATAATATCCATAATTCATTACAATTGCCCACGATGAGTTTTCATATTCTGAAAACGATCAAAGATGACATCATTACTTACATTTGCAAATACATCACGCTCTATGTAACATATAAATAATCATTTAAATATTGATCACCAATACTATATATATAGAGTTTCCGTCGAAGTTTGCGGGTGGCATGCCACCCCCACGGGTCTTAATAGATCCGCCCCTGCCTAGGCGACACGCGAAGGCCCAAGTAGTAAGCTACACATATGCACTTGGTACGTCCATTAAGAAAAACAATGATGGCATAGGTATTTTACTATATTACTCCTATCAATGGTCTGTAAAAATAATTTGGAGAATAAGTAATTAATGTTAATGGTACAACATTGAAAACATAATTGTTTTTTCTTAATATGTTAAAATGACAAGTAAAAATAAAAATTTATTTTTTAAATAGCAGACAAGTAAAAGTGAACATAGGGATTATAATATAACACTCTTTTTTCCAGTTCAAAGAAAGAACTGCTTGTCTGAATAATAGTGATATCTCAAAAGGGTGGACTTATTCTTTTGATATTTGCTCTAGTGAAAGTGTTTACATTCATCCTCCAAAAATTACAATGACAAAATATCATATTAATGAGTAGTTATTTGCAGCCATTATTTCATTTATGGCCATTATTCAGCCGTAATAACATGCTGAATTTTCCTGACTATATAAAGATCATTCCTTCTTTTGAGATGCATATACCAATTTTGAAACTCTTTTTATCTTTCACTATTTTAATATCGTGATTCTTTGTTGTTTCTTCTGCTACTTTTATACCAGAAGAACTTATAATCTTGAGAAATACGTATACCGAGTGAAGTATCCTTAAAGATAGTTCCATAGTAACGCTTCAAACTGCCAGAATCTGTGATTTCTAATACTACTTTGCTTTCTAAAGGGGCTCTGAAACCACTTAACTTTGAGAAAACTTGAGCGAAAACTAGATGTAAAATTTCTTTTCGTATTTCTGTGTTCTGTCTTTTGCTGCAGCTGTACATTTATACAAAAGGAAAACCTAACGAGCCAATTGTACATTTATACAAAAGGAAAACCTAACGATCAAGTAAACTTAAAGACCAAGAAAAACTAATGGGTTGTACAACCCTAATTATATTCTACTCTAACAAACACAGAAAATTGAGGAAAAATAAAAACAGCCCTAAAGCGGTAATCTTCGGCCTTATGAACATCTTTGTAAGTCAGCCCAATTCTAAAATACGAAACTTAAGTAATTCAGCCCGAGTGCAGTTGAGCCCAATGTGAAAATACTTTGCTAAGACTCCATTGATGGAGCTAAGAAGAGAAGAAGAATCAAAATTATAACTACTTCAAAACTTGTTTGTTACAATCAGATTGTTGTGCCTTATATAGGCAACAAAATATCTAATATCTACCTTTCTTCTAGAACACTCTATTTGACAGCTCATTGCCACTCACTAATCATTGTCTAACAACCTCTAACAACTTATACAGCTGACTCAGCAATATGCTCTTAACTAGTCGAATGCCTACTCCTATCAGTATTACACATCAGTGGAACAGGTAGTCATGTATGTTCTAAAACACTCCCCCTCAAGCTGCAGGGTGCAGAACATTCAGCACACCAAGCTTGCTAAGTATGTGGGCATGTTGAGAAAGACTTAGGCCCTTGGTAAGCAGATCAGCAAGTTGATATGTAGAGTGAACATGTAGGGCCTTAATCAATCCATCCTTGATTTTGTCTATAATGAAATGACAGTCAATCTTAATGTGTTTGTTTCTCTCATGGAACACAGGGTTGTTGCCAGTTGAATGGCTGAATTACTGTCACTATAAACTGAAATGGGGAGGTTGATAGGGACCTTAAGTTCCTGAAACAATCCAACCAGCCAAGTGAGTTCTGCAATCTTTTGTACTCAGCTTCAGCAGAACTCCTAAAAACAGTGTGTTGCTTCTTGAACTTTCATTATATGAGTGATTCACCAAAGTGAATAGCATAACCAGTAACTGATCTTCTGGTGTTTGGACAGGCAGCTCAATCAGAGTCACACCAGCAAGTTAAAGTATTAGCAGGTTCTGCCTTTAACCAGACACCTTGGCCAACAAAATTTTTTAGGTACCTGACTACCCTAGTAGCTATTTCTCAGTAAGACTTCTTGGGATGTTGCATGAATTGGCTGAGAGTCTGGACAGCAAAGTTAATGTCCGGCCTTGTAATAGTGGCATACATAAGATTTCCAACAAGTCTTTGGTAAGAGGAAATATCAGATAGCAGTTCATCACCTTGTGCACCTGTTGTGTGATCATACTCAATAGAGGTGAGCCTGGCATTAGACTTTAAGGAAGTAATAGAAGGCTTAGCTCCACTAAGACCTATTTCAGCAATCAACTCTAGAATATACTTCTTTTGGTTCAGAATGATCCCTGATATTTTTATTAAAACTTCAATACCCAAAAAATACTTGAGATCCCCCAAGTCTTTCATCTTAAACTGCTGATGCAACTTGATTTTGGTAGCATTGATCAAGGAGGCATTGCTTCCAGTGATTAGTAAATCATCAACATAAACAAGAACTATAACAGTATCATTACCTTGATGCAGGGTGAATAGGGAATAATCATGTGCACTTTGGGTAAAACCAGCATCAAGTAAGGCATGAGTAAGCTTAAGATTCCACTGCCTGGAGGCTTGCTTAATACCATACAAGGATTTGATCAACTTACACACCTTGTGCTCCCCCTGTCTTCTAAATCCTTCAGGCATTTCCATGTAAACATCCTCCTCAAGATCCCCTTGGAGAAATGTATTATGCACATCTATTTGATGAAGATTCCAACCTTTAGATACAGCTAGTACGATCACACATCTAACTGCAACCATCTTAGCTACTGGTGAGAAGGTTTCATGATAGTCCAACCCTTCTTGCTGGCTATATCCTTTGGACACTAACCTTGCTTTGAACCTCTCCACCTCACCATTTGAAAGATATTTGATCTTATATATCCACTTGGAACCAACAATATTCTTCCCTTTAGGTAGATCAACAATGGCCCATGTGTTGTTATCTTCTAAGGCTTGAACCTCTGATTTCATAGCTTTCACCCACTTTTCATCTGTTACAACCTATTTATAGTGCTGAGGATCAGTTAAATTAGAGAATTTGGATAAATAGCACTGATAAGTAGGACTCAAATTTTTATAAGACAAGCTGTTGGCTAATGGTTGTTTGCATCTCTGATTTTGAGAAGTATCAACATAATTATGCATCCATACTGGTGGTTTGCTTGTTCGTGCAGGTCTACTGGAAAAGGGTTGAGGCAGGGAACAATTATCTTGGCATGTTTCTTAATGAGTGGTGCCAGGTGAAGGTGTACCAGGAACTTCAGCATCAGAAATGCCATCCTCCTCAGTTGGAGATCCTTCAGTAATACTCTCAGTATTTATTTCATGAAATATTTCTTCTGATTCAGTAATATTTTCTCCAGATAAGGAAGCTTGTGTATTTTGTGCTGGTGAGAAAGCAAAAAGAAATGTATCTTCATGAAACACAACATCTCTATTGACTAATAGTTTCTTTGAGGTGATATCCAGTAGTAAATACCCCTTCTGAGATTCTGAATATCCCACTAAGACTGCAGGTTTGGCCCTTTTTGTGAACTTATCACCTCTTGGAAAGATAGTGACATAGCACAAGAATCCAAATACCCTGAGATGTGACAACTTGGGGTCCTTGGAAAACATCACTGAAATAGGCTCTTACCCCTTAGAGTAGAAGATGGTAACCTGTTCATTAGATATACTGCAACCTTTACACATAGTCCCCAATACTTAATGGGCAAGTGAGACTGAAACTTGAGGGCTCTAGCTATGTTTAATATGTATCTTTGCTTCCTCTCCACAACTTCATTTTGTTGAGGAGTGTGAGAAAAGCTGGTCTGATATAGTATGCCCAGGGACTGGAACAATGTCTTACATTGAGAGTTGATAAATTCAGTTCCATTATCAGATATAATGGTTTTTACCATTATCCCAAACTGAGTTTTAATCATGGAAACAAATTTCTTAATGGCCACTATGACCTCAGAATTTAACTGCAACAGGTGCACCCAAGTGTATCTACTATGGTCCTCTACCATAGTAAAGAAGTAATACTTGTTGTCAAAAGTAGAAGTCTTATATGAACCTCACAAATCCATGTGTACAAGTTCAAAACATGTAAACCATCTAGAAGTACTTAAAGGGAATGAAAATCTTATCTGTTTAGCTAGTGGACACACAGAACATGTATTCAACATGTTTGCATCACTAGGATTCTTCATAATGTCTAAACACTTGAGAACCTGAGCAACAGGGTGTCCAAGTCTTTGGTACCATAAGATACAACTGGAAGTGGAGACTTCTGCAATAAATCTGCTAGCTGCTGATCTTAAATAATTAGTACCTCTTATCCAACCACCACCTTTAAGAACATACAGTCCACCCTCTTTCCTACTAATCCCATTCACTTTCTCATTGAAGAGGTCCTGGAAGATACAAAAATTAGGATAAAAAGAAACAAAACATAAAAGTTCCTTGGTTATCTTGGCAATAGACGGAAAATTGAGTTTGAAGTTTGGAACATGTAGAACATCTTTGATCACATCATCTGCAAAAATGTGAGCTTCTCCAGTGTGTGAGATTGTCACTTCATCACCTGTTGGAAGGTACAACTTATCCACATGCTTGGAGTCTAATCTGGTACCTCCTTTGAACAAGTGTCTATGTGCATACACATGATGTGTAGCACCTGAGTCTACAATCCAACTGTCAAAACATGCTTTGGACAAGAAACAAGTAGTAATACCTGTCGTATTGACTTGTTTCATATTTGTTGTGTCTTAGTTCAACATAGTCATAATCTGAGTGTATTCTTCCTCAGTGAATATGTGAGGCTTGTCCTTTGGTGTGTGAGTCACTTCATGACTAAAATTATCAGCATCAACTTGACCAGCTACCACAGTTGAAGCCTGAGAAATAGACCTGTGACCAGTGTTTAAAAAGTTGTTACCACCATTGTTTGTGGATAAGTTGTTACTGCTAGTATACTGTGATCTGAAATTAGAGTTGTAGCCTTGTTTCTTCCTATTCTTCCAGTCATTTGGATACCCTACCAACTTATAGCAAGTTTCCTTGGTACGACCCAATAGATGGCAATGATCACACTTTCTGCCTCTATAGTTAGAGTTGCTTTGTCCAAAACCATAATTTTGATTCACTTGCATAGCAAGTGGTTTTGATCTATCATTCACAGTCATCATACATGTTGAATGTTGGATTTCATCCTCTATGAGCATAGCATAAGCTTGATTGAGAGTAGGAGTCACTCCTTTGAGCAATATTTGTCTTCTAGCTTGGTCATAAGACTCGTTTAGGCCACTTAAAAACTGTAAAAGTCTAAGTTGACACATATGATCTGAGTATTCTCTAGACGTAGGGCAAGCACAACTAGGATTTGGCACTAGTACATCATACTCACTCCATAAACTCTTCAATTTGGTAAAATAGGTTGAGATTGAATCTGTACTTTGAGAATGCATATTAATTTTGTGATGCAACTGGTATATTCGCATATGATTCACCTTGTCATACCTCTCCTTTAAATCCTCCCAAACTACACAAGCATTTATGGCATAAATAATGCCAGATAACAGACTCTCACTCACATTTTCATTATCCAGGAAAGCACAATCGCATTACATGTTTCCCACTGCTCATGAAGTTCCTCTCTATATGATTCCTTGTTGCAGGAACCAGTGACAAATCCAAACTTCTTCTTCCCTAAAAGAGCAATACGCATCGATCGACTTCATAAACTATAATTTTCTGAACCAGTTAACTTGATTGAAATAAGTACAACACTGGAGCTCTCAGATGCACCAATGAAAAGTGGATCACTTTGATCGATTTTAGGCAACATGATTGATAGAATGCAGCTGTAATATAGATCGAAATTGCAAAAAAGGAGTTGAAGGCAGAGATTCAAAAAACACAGAAAACTTAGTGAAATGCGATCTAAAACACACACTTAATGTGGAGCTCGTGGCTTTGATACCATGTGAAAATACTTTGCTAAGACTCCATTGATGGAGCTAAGAAGAGAAGAAGAATCAAAATTATAACTACTTCAAAACTTGTTTGTTACAATTAGATTGTTGTGCCTTATATAGGCAACAAAATATCTAATAAATACCTTTCTTCTAGAACACTCTATTTGAAAGCTCATTGCCACTCACTAATCATTGTCTAACAACCTCTAACAACTTATACAGCTGACTCAGCAGTATGCTCCTAACTAGTCGAATGCCTACTCCTATCAGTATTACACATCAGTGGAATAGGTAGTCGTGTATGTTCCAAAGCACCCAAGATCCAAATACAGCTTCATTGTGTATTATCTATCTCCCTTGTTTCTTTCTATGTGGAAGTAACACGACCATATCATTTTCTCCAGTAACACCCCCTTTCAAGTTGATGGCCGGAGATCGGAAACTCAACTTGTGCAAAAGAAACCTGTGAAGTAGCCCTGCTAGAGCTTTGGTAAATAAGTCAGCTAATTGAGATAAAGAAGGAACAAAAGATAATGAAATCAACCCATCAAGAAGTTTTTTCAAACGAAATGACAATCAAGCTCAATATTCTTGGTTTGTTCGTAAAAAACAGGATTCTTGGCAATATGTATTGCAACTTGACTGTCATAATTAATGGCACTGGAAATGAAGGAGCTACAGACAAATCTTGAAGGAGATGAATAACCCAGGTAATTTCAGCAACAAGGCGGCGCATAGATCGGTACTCAGTCTCTGCGGATAAAAGAGCTACAACAGGTTGTTTTTTTTAATTTCCAAGAGATAGGGAAACCTTCAAGACTTAAAAAAGAAACCACTGACAGATCGACAGGAATTAGAACAAGCAGCCCAATTGGAATCACAAAATGCTTGAATTTGGAATGAAGGATCTGAAGATAAGAAGATCCCTAGAATTGGAGCCTTACTTAGGCATCTCAAGGCATGATAAGCAGCTTGAAGGTGACCAAAACAAGCATTTTGCGTATATTGACTAATATACTGGACTGTATAAGCAAGTTCAGATCGAGTATTTGTTAAAAATTCAGCTTTCCCAAGAGCCGTCGATAAAATGTCAGATAAATGAAAGGCTCACCAGAGGTAGAGAAAAGCTTAAGACTTAGATCCAATGGAGTAGACACAGCTGAGATCCTGAAAAATCAAACTCGGTGAGGAGCTCTATTGCAAATTTTTGTTGGGTAATGATCATTCTAGCATTCTCTCCCACCAATTTCATTCCCAAAAAGTAATATTCCTCACCTAAATCTTTGATCATGAATTCAGAATTCAACAATTTTTTAATCTTACCTATTTTCTCTGTATTGTTGCCAGTGATTAATATGTCATCGACATATATAGATAAAAGAGTAACGAGGTTCCTTATTACCTTGAAGAAGAGAGAGTAGTCATTGAGTAAACAATGGAAACCTTGTGTGTTCAATATAGAAGACAATTGGGCATACCATTAGCGGGAAACCTGTTGCAATTCATACAATGATTTATGAAGACGACACACATGATTAGCAGAAGGAGGTTCTAAATCAGGAGGAAACTTCATATATACCTCCTCATCAAGATCTCCATAGAGAAACCTATTGTTCATATCAAGCTGATAAATTTTCCAAGCTTCCTTTACAACTAAAAGGCACCTGATTGTAGTGATTTTTACTACAGGGGAAAAGTCTTTGTACAATAGATGTCTTCTCTTTGTGTATCCCCTCGGATCACCAATGAGCCTTTAATCTTTCCAAAGAATCATCAGATTTCAATTTCACTTTGTATACCCATTTGTATGCTAATGCCTTTCCCATGTGGTAATTCAACAATGTCCCAAGTTTTATTAGAATTTAATGCATCAAATTCTTTAGCCATAGCAGTGGTCCAATCAGGATGCATAATACTGTTGACACCCAATTTTGACCGTTCGATACTCCTTTTTGGCAATATTTTATCAAATTTATTAATTTTGAATCTTAATAAATTTTACGCATCAATTTAGTATCAAATGAAGTTTTGATGTGTCACATGCACAATTTGAAAACATACAAGTTGTTTTATTATTTTTACATTATCATTTTCATATTACAATACTTTACATAATTTGTTAATATTTTATTGACCACACTCGTAATTTACAAATACTCGGTCCTATTATTATTATTATTATTATTATTATTATTATTATTATTATTATTATTATTATTATTATTATTATTATTATTATTATAACGATTGATTTAATATTATTTTCTTCACTTAGTAATTTAGTATTTTATCTATTTTATATATTATTTTTACAAGAAATTTATTTAATTCTAAACAAGTTCAAATTCAAATATTTCAAATTTTCATATCCATAAAATCCTCCTATTTTTTTTTTTCATTACAGGAAAGTATAATTCTCACCAAAACATACTCTCTCAAAAAGATCTTTTCCTATTTTATTTTGTACTTCTCTCCTTCAACGTCTATTCTTTTTCTTCTTAAAAACCAAGGCTTCTTTTAGCTCTTGGGAGGACCCCTGGAAGAAGAGGGAGGATCCCTTAAGCCTTGCTCTCTCACGTCTCTACTTACTCCCCATACACAGGGATCACACAAACAAAAAGAAAAATAAACTCCTTAACATTACTATCCAAACACATCTATTCACGTAAACGAACAAGGAATGAATTATCATACCCAACATACTCTCATCCATCGCATTCTCAATATCAAGACACCAACAAATTACCAACAAACTCCATTAAAACTATAAGATCTTTAGCTTTGTTCTCAATCTACTCCCGTTCCGTCGATAAAGTTAATCGTATTTCAGCTCAAAATTCTTCTCTCAGACTCGGGCGATTTAGCTCTTGTTGTTCTACACACCCATTTCTTGGAGTATGAGGATTCTTGAGGCAGACATAGCTGACTAAATCTGGGTATAGGTTAAAGATAACCAATAGGAAAAGGCTTACTTTTAATAAGGTGTATTCTCCTTTAACCCTTAATTTCTTTAACATTCTTTTGCTATGAGTATTGTTATTGTTGGTTGACTGTATAAGAAATGTTAGTCCATTTGTCTTTATATATGTTTACCATTAAGGTGTTGTTTAATATTTTATTGTTTTCTTTTTTTAAAAAAAAAAAGGGGGTCTCAATTTAGTTGGGTAAAAGGTACATGCAAAGTTCTACCATTTTTTTTTAAAAGAGTAAAACCCTTAAAAGTCTCTTAAAATGTTTGTCCACCATTATTTCAGTTTTGTTAGTTTGTTGTGATTAGTATTCTGTTAGTGATCTAATGAGTTAATAAATGCAATTCCTCGAATGTTAGCTTTATAATTGGTGACCTGTTTTAACAAATTGTTATAGAATATTGGATTTCTTGTTGGTTAAATTATGGTATGTTCCGGGAATAAAAACTAACAGTCTCGTCAATTAACTTTAATTAGTTGTGATAGGAACGATATGGAATAAAAATTTATTTCAAATCCTATTGATTGGTAGAATAGCAAAATGCTCTCATTTTAAACCTCTTTTTGCCTTCTTATCTGCTAACTTTGATTAAGAATCTTTTTAACTTTATCGGTCAATTTTTGTTTGATTAGTTGAACCTTAAGAACAGCCACGCTTTCACTTTTTTCAAAAATATTTTTTACATGTACACTACAACGGAACAACATCTTTTGGAGTTTAACTATGAGTGGAACCAGTGGTGGAGCCAGATATTTTACGAAGGGTGTGCAAAATTTTAATAAATAACTAACAAAAAATTTTAATGAGCGGATTCACATCCAACTTGCTCAACCTAACGGCTTTATCATGAACAATGCCAATAATTTATTTTCCACAAAATACAAAACATCTAAATTTTTCTTCAGTTTGGGCTGCTTTCTAGTTATAAAAAATACATGGAAAATTGTATAAACTAAAATCATATTCTATAATGGATGGATCAAGATTTTTACTGAACACATATAACACATTCAAGCAAATAAAAAAATACTAATTTATTGATTTTTACTTAAATTTAGAGAAATTTTTTATCTTTGATTTTGCTACTTCTTAGTTATAATGGATTTTAATGGATTTTAAATTTCTTGTGTTTTGATGGAGAATAAGTGAAAAAAATGACAAATATTTTTAAATCATGGTTAATTTTTCAATTCACCTATAAAACTATGAAAAAAATTAACCCTTTATTAATTTGTTTTTGTCCAAACCTCCTATTAGGAGGAATGAAAATATTATGTGTAATTGGACATAATATTTTCTTCTAATTTATTGGGTAGAAACTCGTTTGAAATATTATTTTATATTTAATACAAATAATATTCAAATTAAAGTTTCAATTAAATTTAATAATTACTAATTATTTTTCATTCTATCTTGATTTATGTGACACGCTTTTTCTTTTAACATGTCTCGAGAAAATGTTATCCAAAATTGAAACTAGTTTAACTTTAGGAGTATTCTTTTAATCTAAATAAAATGATTAATAAATATATAAATCACTAAATAGTACCCTATAAACTCTTAAGGAGAAAATAATTTATATAACTTTGATTTTGATTGAGGGCCTCACGGAGAGGGAGTGCAGGCAGGGGAGGGGGGGCGGGAGAAGAAGAGTTTGAACAATGAAGAATTAAAAGGAATAAAAAAGAAAGCTAGTGACCCACATCAGGATCGATCCTCCGACCTTGGAGCCCTTTTACACAGCCTTAATCACCGAGCTAAAGGCTCTAGCATTGTCAAGGTTGTGCAACTGCAGCTATATATCGCTAGTTTGTAAATTTTGATCTACATACATGGTATAATTTTTCGACGAAGGGTGTTCACTTGCACACCCTTGATTAGTTGTAGCTCCACCCATGAGTGGAACTAGCAATCAAAACACCATCAAAGCACAAATGGAGTTGTCGCCCCAAGTGAAGATCAGGTACGTTTGGAATATGATGACAAAGACAGGCTACAACTGACTTTTTGTATGAAGCATATACATATAGCTTTATTAAACTATAAAGAACCTCGTTACTCCCTTCCTTTGTTATCTCATATGTCATTATTTTAAACGTCTCAAAGATTGGACAACTTTTATTACTATACTATATCAACATGCTTTGATACAATTTATATATTATATTCACATATTTTTGCCTTACATGACTTTTAAATACTAAAACATTTTTATTTAGTACTCTTAAATAAATTTGTTGAAGAATTTCAGTCGTCTGGTCTTAAGGCATTTAAAAGAGTCAATATAGAAATTGAAATGGAGTAACATCGTATTGGGTCCGTTTTAGCCTTGTCATACCTGATTCCACTCTCTTTCGCTCTCTTTCTCTCTCTCTCTCTCAATTTGAACTTTATGTATTGTCAATTTGCTTAACTCTTACGTTAAATTTACTACCAAATTAAGGTGGCACATCTTACTAATATGTCTCTCTTTATTTGTAGTTTACTGTTATTTGATCTAAGCTTGAATATTTTTCAATCTGAATGTACTACAAAGAAAAGGAGTTTGTGAGAGATTGTAATCTGAGGAAAATGAAAAATACACAAACTACTGTACTTTCCACTTACCACTTGCATGACGCGAAAGGTTAGTCTCACATCTCTTGTACTTTCCATTCTCTATATGACATGTACATTAATTAAAAGTGTTCTTTATTTGACCACTTAGTCAATATTTAAGTTAACAATAAGCGAGCTTTATTTAATCACATAGAATCCCCACATAAAATACGAATTCAGCCGATAACCACCTTTGTGAACCTCGAAAGGTGCCTAACAGCTTCCTTTCGAGGTAATTTGAACCCTTACCTGAACTCTGGTGAAATAAGACAAAACAACAAAATACGTTCGTAGTAGCCTAGACTGGTGCCCTAACACACCTTAATTCGTTAGGTGGCGACTCTTCACACTCTACCTTCAAACACATCCAAAAAAAGAGTTTGTCACGTCGAATCCCACTTTCTATAATTCGTTATATATGCATATGATGATGGTTAAGTGATTTGACAAATAGAATTTATGTGAACCTGATTGGGTTCTGTTAAGGCAAAAAAAGAAGCGAAATGTAAAGGATAAAAGGGTGGATTAGGAGATAAGCTGTTGCACAAATATAATCTGACAAGTATTTTGGCTTTTGATGTTGCTTGTGTGATCTTCACAGCAAGGTATCTTGTTCATAAGGTAAAAATGTAGAACCCAATGGAGAACTAGAACAAGATTGATCAGTTGTAGGATGTAAATCAGGGACACTTCTAGGATTGAGATCAATTTGTCGTGTGGACTCTTTAGACAAGTAAGTATCGTCATCTGAAATAGGAAAAGACTCAGGGAAATTCTTAGACATAAGATTAGGTTGAACAAAAGGAAAAATATTTTCCACAAACTTGACATCCCTAGAAACTGTGACTTGATTTGTTTGAAGAACAAGAACCTTGTACCCCTTTTTTGCAAAATGATACCCTTGGAAAACTCTAGGAAGGACCCTAGGACTAAGCTTGTCCCTATTTCTAGAAAGAGTAGAAATGAAACACAAACATCCAAAAGGCTTTAAGACGGAGTAATTAGGAATAGTTTTGAATAAGACCGGTTTGGAGATTTTTGTTTAAGAACAGAAGATGGAAATCTGTTAATCAAATGAGTGGCAGTGAGCAAGCAATCACCCAGAACCTTTTAGGAGCATTAGATTGAAACGACAAGGCCCTACATATTTCCAGCAAATGTTTATTCTTTCTTTCTACTACACCATTTTGTTTTGGTGTAGCTGTACAAGTGGTTTGGTGTAAAATCCCTTTTGACTGAAAAAAATTTGTTTGCACCTTTCCTGTTCCCAACTAAAATGCATTAGGTGATCTCACAACTTTGATTTTTGTGGAAAATTGTCGTTCAATGAGAGATATAAAAGTTTGTAGAGTAGGAAAAGCACTTGACTTGGTGTAAAGAAGAAAGGTCCAAGTCCATCTTGAGAAGTCATCTACAATTGTCAAGAAATATTTCTCTCCTTTATAAGTGGGAGTCTTATAAGGTCCCCCAAGTGTCTATGTGTATTATCTCAAAACAACCTTTAGTAGTGATGGAACTAGTTGGGAAAAGGGGTTTGGTTTGTCTGGCCATGGGACAAATAGAACAAAGAAAATCTACTTTATCGATTTTATTCAATTGCAATTGCTTAATGTTTTTCATAGCATGAAAAGGCAAATGACCTAATCTATTATGCCATAGAAGAATTGAAGTAGAAAGTAAACAAGCTGGAACAATTTTATTAATAACTTCACTAGAAGATTGAGTACAATCAACTCTAACAATACTAATTGACTTATGACATACTGACTGAATAGAATTAGGCAGAAACTTAGACAAACATGAGACTGACTCTTGACAGGAATTTAAAGACACTGGACTAGAAATTAAATATGTTGGATTATCAAACTTCTGAGAAATCAACTCCATATGGGGTATGTTATCCTTCATCACATATAGCCCTGTTGTAATATCACCTAGTACCTTCTTATTCTTAAAAAAAGGCCTGTATAGAACAATTTATTTTAGAAAATAAGATCGCAATCAAATTGAGTACATAATTGAGAAACTAATAAAAATTTATGTTTGAATGCAGGAACAAGAAGGACATGATGAAGTTCAAAATCCGGAGTTAAATGTAGACTACCTATATAGTCTACTTTAACCTTGAATAAATTCGGTAAAGTGACTAAAATAGGAGAAGGCAGAGGCAATATGTTGTGTGACAAAGACTTGTCAAAGTTCATGTGTTGTGAAGTGCCAGAGTTTATAATCTTGGTATGTGTAACACCCCATATTTTTTGGGTTATAATTCAATAGTTGTACCTATACGTATAGACTTGAATCCATTGATTCCTTGTTAATATATATGTGATGATCAATTCTATAGAGTAAGGATACCTTTGAATATGAATTGAGGTCACCAATATCTCCTAACTCAAAGACGAGTTGATAACACTTCTATCGATTAAGTTTTAGTGAACGTCTAAACTTGGGTAAAATTCTATCGACCATAACTTCTTGTATATAAAAAGTTAGAGGGCCTAACATATACCAAAAGAAATATCTTTGAGTCTCTTTACAATGCAACTAGTTTCACCTTAATCCGATATCGGAGTAGAAAGTTATACTCATTTTACTTCGAGGTATCTGCATGTCAACTAAGTGACGACTACACTGATAAGCCATCACTTAGGTGACGACTAAGATAACGAGATGTTAACTAAGTGAATATCCATCAGCTATAGTAATCATCCTAGGAGAGAAAAGGTGGAATTCAAGCCTAAAAGTGACGACTTAGGTAACGAGTCATCACCTAACTGACAGGCCGTCAACCTTGGTCATCAATTAAAGATTTCTGCAATTTTCTTTGGTTTCTTTAGGGGTATTTTGGTATTTTACTCATCTCAAATCCTACCCCCATGACTTAAATCATGAATTAAACCCTATTAACTTATAAAATATTAGTTTCTCATCACTCATAATCCTCTCCACTTTCAAGAACAAGAAAAAATTAGGGTTTTCTCCAAGTTCAAGATTCCAAGAAAACAATTCAAGATTCGAGTGATATTTTTCAAACTAAGTAATATAAGGTACGTTGGGTTTTACTAAACTATGTGGGCATGTTGAAATCGTTTTAACAATGTTTGAATGTTTAGAAATCATGTATTTACAAAAAGGGTTTTGAATTTACATAGACAATTATGCATTGTGAACCCTATTGATGATAATGTTTTGGTCTTGAGGCCTTCCCTTACCTTTGATTTTCGTTCATATATATGTATGTATGTGTATGGGATTTAAAATTTGAATTGAAAGCATGAATATTTATACTCCCTCTCTAGTTATGACACTCTTTGATTTTCATATGTTACGAATTGATAAATTTCATCTTTTGAAGCATAGTATAAATGTTTTTGGCTATTTTTACATGATTTGAGATTGATTATGAATTGAAGAGAGGGTGTTTTACTTATTGATAAATGATGAAGATGTCTACTGAAAGAATTGCAAGATTTACTACAAAGTAAGTGACCACCACAGGTTTAAGAATTGAAAAGAGAGAATCTTTGCATAGTTTCACATATGTTTTGAAATAGGAATCCTCTTGTACTGTTTGAACGTTTTGGTAGTCTGAACATTATTTTTAATGAAAAAGTTGTACATGATATTTTATCGCTTAGAAGATATGACTTTCAAGTCTTGGTATGACGATACCAAACAGATGAATGGCATAACAGAGTAAGATTTTCAGATTTTGATTTAAAGAATACATGTCTTAAAAGGATAAAAATGGACTTAAAGAGAGTTAGGTGGTTATCCAAAAAAGGCATTTGAGTGTATGGGCTCCTTACTGGGAACTGTGTTTTGCCAATATGGGTTTATTATGTCCCCAAGAGGGACCATACGCTAGCCTAGTGCCCCTTGGTGTATTAGAGATATAGACTCCAACCCTTGCAACAAACTTGGTTTGGGGGCTTAGCCGCCGAGCAAGAGCGGACTTCATATAGCCCATGGGGTTGTAGACTTGTAGAGTGTACCACCTAGCTCAAAAGTAAGATAAAGAGTAAGTCGTGGTTTCAAGAAATATTTCAAAGTCTTTTAAGTGTGCCCATGCATTTTCATATATTGTATGTAAAATGTTTCATAAATTTCTCTCACTTAATTTATATAAAAGTATATTATTTTGGATTGCTCTGTGTACTAGTACATTTGTATTAACCCCCTATATTTTAGGATCTAAGGCTCAGTTTGGGTCCCGCTAAGTAGTAGATTATTGTCAGGCAATTGGAGTTGGTGAGCCTACCTTATTTAGGAAGGCCTTGTCTCATATGATGATTTCATTATTTTTAGTCCATGGTCCGATCGGGGGCCTTGTCCCAATTTCAGAAAGATTATTATTTTCAGTTGTGGTAGAGATTTCACAGACGTGTATTAGATGATTTGAGTCTTATTGAACTTATGTTAGCATTACTCAGTTGAAATATTTAAGTGACCATATTTCCAATTATTTTTCGTATTTTCTTATAGTTTATGTATTGTGTATATGATTGCCAGTTAAAGAAAGGCTCAAGAGCCTCATGGTTTAGGTTATGACAAACTTGATATCAGAGCACAGTTTATAGTCCTAGGGTGTCTACAAAATTTTGTCTAATAGAGTCTTGCTTATGGGTGTGTTGTGCACCACACTTATAATTAGGAGGCTACCGAGTATTTAGGAGTTGTTTCTCATTCTTTCATACTCTAGATCGTGTTGTAGCGTCGTCCATAAGAAATTTATCCAAATTCCTTCCTTGTCCAAATTTCATATGCCATGCCTTATTGTCAAGGCGATACAAGTCTAAGAGTCTAGCTTCCCAAAGGTTCTCTCTGATTGAGTTATCCATAAAGTATGTGATAGCACAAGGACTTGAGAGGATTTTATTAGTGCTTCAAGGTGTATTGATTAGAGTGTATACCTTTATCCTGATAAAATCATGCTTTTTAGCCTAAGGTCCAAATTTATTCAGTCCCCTTTCAAAAATTTTGTTGCAGATGTCATGCATAAGGGTAATGAAGTGTAGCAGAATATTGGAACTGTATTTCCACCCGAGTAGTAGTATATGTTAAAGTGCCATGACCTATTGGTAGGAGATGGTCCAAAAGTTGGTGTCATGAATTCATAAGGTTAGCAGTCCGAGTGAGAGTGATTTTTGCATAAATAAGTAGTTCTAGTTGTATAACCCTTTGATTGAGGGGTGGTTTTTCCTTTTATGGTTGTTGGTTAATGTTATATCAAGATTTATAGATTGTATGATGGTTTGTGAAGAAAGTGTTTAGCTATAACTATTATTTATTCAAATTAAGGAGCCTAGAGTGGATAGTTATGGTGGTTCTAGAGATCAGTTATAGGTTGTGAATGTGAGAAGGTATGTAGTGGATTTTGAGGTGTAGTAGTAATATCATGGAGAGGATGTGATTATAGGTAGTAGTTAAGTGAAATTCCCCAACTTGATGGATTAGTATATTATGTGGCATGCTTAAACGGTGGTACATGATTGCTTACAGACTACAGGCTTGAACTTTAGATATGGATTATGGTGGTGAGAATAGCAGCTTAAGATTAATGATGTATGTTTTGTGGGAAAGAATTAGCAGGCTTGATGTGATTTGTGAAAGTACCTAGGTTGATAATTTATGAAAATTCTAAGTGGTAATTGTGAGATAGAGGTGTACATGAGGACTAGTATTAAAATGATGAGTTGTGGTTGATTCATTAAGCAGATAAGAGCGTAGGTATATAAGAATAAGTTGAACCCCCTGGTAGCATGTTATTAGATAAGGTTTTATGTGTATAAGTGCCTTGAATACCTAGTTTGTGTTCTTGAATTTGTAGTATAATGAAGTCTGGGGAGTTGTTGTATGGTTTCCTTTAGAGTTGAATTGAGGAAAAATAGGTATGCAATATGCGCCTTTGGTATAGTTTTACAAATGTACTTAAGTTGTGAGTTATGTGATTAGAGGTGTAATGCTAGTATTTTAAAGAGTTGAAGATGGAGTCTTAAGTGTTTAGAAGCATGGATGCCTATTCCCATGATAATGTTAGTCATAAGTCGATGACTTTGGGGGTTAGAGAAAGCTATGATTAGTGTCCCTGAAGGGAATGTCCTAGAAAGAATCTAGTGTCTTTATATTAAAATCATTGAGGGGAGTCTAGCGTTTATGTGCATGGTGATACCCCTTTGTGTTGAGAATGGTGGCTATAGATTTAATGAGAGGATATGTCCTCAAGCCTAGGATTGTGACTTTGATCTAAGGGGGAGATGGCGGATTAAAGTATTTCCCGAATTTTCTTGTGGTGTCACGTTTCAAGTAAGAATCATGATAAATCAACTCATATTCAAGTAAGCTCCTCCTACTTCAATTTGAATGGATATCTACCAATGTCTTATGTATTCAAGTCCTACCTATGTCTAAGGTTTGAGCTCTCTATGTAACTCATGTCATGTCCCGACCTCAAAAATAGAAGCAATAACATCCCTCCATAATCCAATATTCCCAGGCTCATGAACCATAAATCTGTGTCCCAAATCATGCTTGGTTCTAAGGAACTATGTTTTTGTATGTTACTAATTCATTTTATGTTGAGATTTGCCAAAATGATAAAGTTGTTCAAACTCATGTCCATGTTCAGTTCTTCAATGAGGAGCAATGTCTCCAAGTAAAAATCCTTGTCTCAATCATTGACTTCATGAATTCCGGCCTTATGTTATACAACTCTTGACATGTGCACTCATGTTTTCTCACTGTGGCCTGTCCTAAGAATCTATGTTGTGTTGTGTTGTGCTTATGCCAGAACAACTCTCTACTCATGATCTAGACATTGGATATGTGAAGTACTTTGTTCCTATTGTATCGTATCCTTATCTCATATCCCACCTTGAGTAGTTCAATAAGTATAAGTTATATTCGAATAATGTCACTCTCTTTTCATGATGCTTATGTTCAGGTCCTCAATGACCCTCCGTATGTAGTATGATGGCCGTTGTGGAAGCATAGTAATGTTTTAGTCAGGGGTGTAAATGTTCTTGAAGGTTAAAATTTTGAAGTGATTTCTTGAGCTAAGGTTATAGGAGAAGGGGAAAAAAGGAGATGAACTATCGCTACGTGAAATAGTTAGGAAGGAAATATGTGGCAAAATTCTTTGTGAGAGTGATTGAATTTGTTGGTCTTAGTGGAGAGATCCATGAAGTGGGTGTAGTAATGATAAGCTTGAATGTTGTGATTGATGAAAATGAAAACCAATGCCCTATTTGGTTAGTACTCCTCTATTCAAGGCATGAGGTTGTTCGGTTATAGTAATAAGGTGAAGTAATGTTCTAAAAGGAATGTTGAGTATAGGGTCCCATATCTTAAGCTAGTATCTTTTTACTCCGGGTTAGGCTTCAACATGGAAGTAAGATATAGTTAGATTCAAGATCTTGTAGTTATGCATTTAGCGGTGAAATCATAAGATTGAAATATTGAAATGTGGTGTTCATAACTGAAAGCATAGTTAAGGAGCTTTTGCAAAATTTAAAGGCTTTTAGACATATCAATTGAGGTGGACAATGTTTCTATTCTATTCTTATCTCCAACTAAAATCTCATCTCTTGTCTTGTATCAATCTTAATGTGCCATAGAACATATGCCAAGATCATGTCGGTGTCATGTTCGTTATCTTAGGATTTGTACTTACACAATTTACTTAGTGATGCCATAGAGCTCTTCTTAAATGTCAACGTATGTTTTATTGAGTAAAATAAAATTCCTAATGTTATGTTAAGTCCATTATTCTATACTTCTATTGCTTCAACAAAATCTTCCCCATCATTCGAGGACGAATGATCCCAAGGAGAAGATAATGTAACACCCCGTATTTTTTGGGCTAGAATTCAAACAGTTGTACCTATGAGTATGGACCCTAACCCAATGATTCCTTTTTAATACATGTGTGATGATAAATTCTATAGTGTAGGGATACCTTTGAATATAAATTGAGGTCACCAATATCTCCTAACTCAAAGACGAGTTGAGAATGCTTCTATCGATTAAGTTTTAGTGAACGTCTAAACTTGGGTCAAATTGTATCGACCATAAATTCTTGTATATAACGAGTTAGAGGTCCTACCATATAACAAAATAAATATCTTTGAGTCGTCTTTCCAATGCAAATAGTTTCACCTTAATCCAATATTGGAGTAGAAAATTATTCTCATTTTACTTTGAGGTATCTGCCTGTCAACTAAGTGACGACTACGCTGATAATCTATCACTTAGAGCCATCAACTAAGTGAAGACCCATCAGCTCTAGTCATCAGCCTAGGAAAGAAAAGGTGGAATTCAAGCCTAAAAGTAACAACTTAGGTCATGAGCCGTCAGCCTTAGTCGTTAGCTGAAGATTTCTGCAATTTTCTTGGCTTTCTTTTGGGGTATTTTGGTATTTTCCTCATCTCAAACCTCACTCCCATGACTTAAACCAAGCATTAAACCCTATTAACTGATAAAATATCAGTTTCTCATCACTCATAATCCTCTCCACTCTCAAGAACAAGAGAAAATTAGGATTTCCTCCAAGTTCAAGATTCCAACAAAACGAGTCAAGATTCTAGTCCTATTCTTCAAAATAAGTAATATAAGGTTCGTGGGGTTTTCCTAAACTACATGGGCAAGGTGAAATCATTTTAACAGTGTTTGAATACTTAGAAATCATGTATTTACAAAAAGGCTTTTTAATTTACATAGACAGTTATGCATTGTGAACCCTATTGATGATAATGTTTTGGTCTTGAGGCCTTCCCTTAACTTTGATTTTCGTTCATATATATGTATGTATGTGTTTGGGATTTAAAAGTTGAATTGAAAGGGCGGACTCCATATCGCCTGTGGGGTCGTAGACTTGTAGGGTGTACTACCTATCTCAGAAGTAAGATAAAGAGTAAGTCATGATTTCAAGAAATGTTTCAAAGTCTTTGCAATACCCCATACTTTCCTAGCTTAATTTTGCTCTAGAATGTCAAAGACTAGCTTCAAAAATGGATAACTTTTCTTACATATAGAATTCTTTAGATTTAGACCCGGAATTGAATAAGTTTTCCATCGATACCAATTTCGCCCAAATCTGATACTCGGTTGAGAAGTTACGGCATTTTTAGTAAAGCAGTACGCCATCTGGGCAATCACCATATCACGGTGAAGGTTAAATTCTTATTCGTCAAATTCCAGTGGACCTCCACGATAAGCTCACATCACGGTGAGGTTCAATTTCTCAGTTGTCAATTTCCAGTGGCTCACCGCGATAATGGTGCATCGCGGTGATGGCCAAAATAGCATTTCTATAGAGTACCGCTATAGCTCTGCATCGCGTTGAACTTTCTGTTCCCACTCGTCCTTTTTCCAGTGAGCCACCGCGATAGTGGTGCATTGCAGTGACATGTAAAATCAGAAAAATCTTATTATTTTTAGTTCTGATTAAAAGTTTAAAAAGGGCACTTTGGTGTATTCCCAAGCCCCCAATTCGTGAATAACAAAAGATTAAACCCATTCTAAGACTATTATGCTTATTTTTCATCCATTTTATCTCAAAGCAAAATCCTAGAGCTCAAAGCTTACTCTCCAAGAAATCAAATTCCTCCATTACTTCTCCAAGAAAGCTCTAAATTAAGGATTTTCAAATTAAGATAATCAAGAACTCATCTTCAAGAACTCAAATAGGAATCCAAAATTCAAGATTCTTCATTTAATCATCAATTAAGGTGTGTGAGTTTTATGAACAAGGATCCTCTTTCATCCTTGTACCCAAAACTAGCTTTTAATTACAACTTCATATGATTTTGAATGAATAAACATGAGATTTGAATTAGAGTTCATACCAATTATTGTTATTTACAAGATTATGCTCATACCCATTATTGTTATTTGCAGGATTATGAGTTTTTGAGAGATTTTGAAGTTGAATGGCATATTTATTTTCATATTTTCATGCATATTGTAGTAAATTTCATATTTTGAATTGAATTATCATTATTCTCAATATCAAGCACGAACTTTATGATGTTTTGACATAAACTTGATGCATGGATTATTAAACCCAAGATTATATGTTGATATTTCAAGAAATATGATGCTTTAAGCATCTTATGACCAGATTATTTTTAGATTATTCAGTAAAGCTTTGAATCTTTGATCCTCAGATGACATTTGGAATCCACTTTACAGATTTATTATAGATTACAAAAATCAGATTAGCATTATTTACAGATTGAATCAGATAAATGCATAATTGGTTTCGTAATAACCCTTATGCTATCTTTTAAAGTGGATTTCTAACAGAATGAGCATACAAATTTACAAGGGAGTAGTATTTAGCACCGAGCTAGAAGTGTAGGATTAGCATGTGGATGACAGTTATAGATGTGATCACTTAGATTAGGTTTTACTCCTTGGCAAGACTTTGACACCTCTCCTCCATCATGAGGTTTTTCCCATAAGGGAACAAACCGTTGGACTTCATGTTAGCTCACATAGTTTATGTCAGTTGGAAAAACCTCCCTAATAGTAAAAGTTTTTAGAACAGTTTTAAAGTATTTCCCTAAGGTTTTAAGCATACAACATAACAGAAATGAATAACAAAAAAGCTTTTAGAAAACTAAGTGTAAATGCTCACGAATTTTATTCACCTTATGCTTTACAGAAAGATATTAGCTTGAAATTTTAGCTTTCAGATTTCAGGTTTAGAAGTGAGCTCTTCTTACACTTAGACAATATGATTTATAGACAGAATACTAGTACAACTTTCAAAACTATATGTTATGACTCACTAGATTTATAAAGTATGATTTGCTTCTTATTATTACAGATTTCAGTTTTCAAATGTTCCAGCTTATGTAAGTCATTTACATTTAGCATGCATTCTTTTACAAATTGATATAAATGTTGAGATAATGTTTTACTTATGCATTCACCCCCATATACTCAGTGCATCCTCAAAGTGCTGATCCACATAAACGTCTATTTGCTACATTGTCTCATAATGTAGGTTCATGTGCTCAGTTTCAGCAGTGTGAGTGATTTTTTAGCATCTCCATCTACATCTGATAGTTGGTGAGTCCTCATAGTTCGGGGACTTAGTCATTCAGTTTATTTTCAGCTTAACCAATTAGATGATTCAACATTCTTTTCAAACAGTTTAAGTCAGTTGGGGGTTTATCCCAGTGGCTCCCTAGTTATTAGTAGTAAAGGCTTGTCATACTGCTAGTTTTGATTCAGATTATTCAGTATCGACGTTCCAGTCATTATTTTAGATATCATATTCAACTATTTTTCTATATATAGTATGACTTTTATGTTTATATTTTCCTTGTTATGAGATTCAGACTTAGTAGAAGGCAGACAGGGTTAGATTAAGGCTACTCGTAGTATTGAGCACCGTGTGATGCCTCGGGACCAAGTTTCAGGGCATTACAAACTTGGTGTCAGAGCCTAAGGTTTATAAGAGTCCTAGGGAGTCAGATAAGCCGCGTTACATAGACTCTTATTCATGGGTGTGAAACGCACCACATTTATGAGCAAGAGGGAATCATCTCTTGCTTTCATAATCTATCATTCTTATAGTATCTCTATCTGCTTTTAACTTGTGATTTTATGTGACAGTTAAATATGCCTCCTTATTGAGCATGCCTCCTCATCGAGCTAAAGCCCGTAGAAATGATAACTAGCTACCCTAACCCGCCGATCCTTTGAATGAACATGTATCCTATGCTGAATTCAGGGTTATCTTTCAGGCGTTGGCCCAGGTAGTGACTACTAATATTTAGGGTAACCATCAGGCTACAGTCCCACTTCAGTAAAATGGTGATTTAGCAACATCCAAAATTAAAGATTTCATGAGAATGAATTCGCCAGAGTTCTTTAGGTCGAAAGCAGGTAAGGACCCACAACTTTATTTAGATGAGGTAAAAAAGATCACCCAGATTATGCATATTTCTAAAGAGGGAAGTGCATGGTTAGCATCCTATAGATTAAAGGATGTAGCGTATGATTAGATAGTTATGTGGAAGAATAGTAGAGGTGAGAATACAGCTTCCATGAGTTGGCAGGTATTTCGAGATGCTTTTCTAGATAGTTTCTTTCCATGTGAAATAAGAAAATCTAAGATAGAGGAGTTTATGAATGTGAGTCAAGGCTCGATAACAGTGAAGTAAGTTCAATCAGTTGTCTAAGTATGCCCCTGATACGATGGATGATCCTAGGGAAAGTATGAGTAAGTTTATTGCTGGAGTATCTAGCTTGGTAGTCAATGAGTGCACGACAGCCATGCTTATTGGAGACATAGATTTTTCAAGATTAATAATTCATGCTCAGCAGATAGAGGCAGAGAAGTTGAAGAGAAGAGATAGAAGTAATAAGAAAGCTAGAATAAGGCAGTTTGAGTATGTCCAAGCTAGGTCTCAAGAGGGAAATCCTTCGTAGTTTCATAATCATTCATCTATGCCCGCACTATCTCCAGCTAGTACTCCCGCTCCCAGAGCTAGACAGGAGCAGTGGGGTAAGTCTTCTATGTATAGATCTCAGAATAGTGTGAGTGGAAGACCCAATTATCCTCCATGTGCTAAGTATGGTAAAAATTATCCTAGTGAGTGTATGTTGGGACAAAAAGGTTGTTATTATTGTGGAAAGTTGGGACATGGAATCAGAGAGTGTTCGCATGCTAAGTAGGAAAATAGAGATGTTCATCTCCAGACTCAGTCTACTAATGTACCAGCTCTTTTAGGTCGCCCAGCTCCTCCTCAGGGCGCATTATCCAGTACCGGTGGTGGTCAGTGCCAGAATCAGTTCTATGCTTTACTATTCCATCAGGAGTATAAGGATTCACTAGATGTTGTTACTGGTATGCGTCGTATCATTCATCTTGATGTTTATGTGTTGCTAGACCCGGGGTCGAATTTCTTTTATGTGACCCCACTAGTTGTAGTAAATTTTAAAGTAAGTCCTGAAAAGGTCCCAAAGCCCTTCTTGATTTCTACTCCAGTAGGTGAGTCAGTCGTTGCCAAACAAATCTATAGAAAGTGTCCTATCACCTTTCTTCTCAAAATCATGTTAGCAGATTTAATAAAGTTAGATATGATTGACTTTATCTTATTCTAGTTATAGATTGTCTCCATTCTTGTTATGCATCCATAGATTGTCGCACCGGAGTGGTGAAGTTTCAATTTTTAGATGAGCCAGTTTGAGTGGGAAGGAAATTCAGTGTCTCCAAAAATCTATTTCATATCTTATATTAAAGACAAAAAGTTTATTTCCAAAGGGTATATCTATCATCTCATTCGAGTCAAAGACACTAAGTCTGAGACTCCAACATTTCAGTCAATCAGTATAGTCAACGATTTTCCTAATGTTTTTCTCAAAGATTTACCAGGGGTACCTCTCGATAGGGGAATAAAATTTGGAATTGACCTTCTTCCAGATACTAAACCTATCTATGTTACTCCTTATCATATAGCTCCAGCTGAGCTCAAGGAGTTAAAAGAGCAACTTAAAGATCTCTTTGATAAAGGTTTCATAATTTCTAGTGGTTCTCTATGGGGTGCTCCCATCCTATTCGTGTGAAAGAAAGATGATTCTTTGCGAATGTGCATTGACTATCGTCAGCTGAATAAAGTTATATTAAAAATAAATATCCTATTCCTAGAATTGATGACTTATTCGATCAACTCCAAGGTGCAAGTTATTTCTCTGAGATAGACCTTAGATCTGGTTATCATCACCTTAAAGTAAAGGAATGTGATGTTCCAAAGACACCTTTCAGAACCCGTTATGGTCATTTTGAGTTTCTAGTCATTTTCTTTGGTCTTATAAATGCCCCAGCAGCCTTCATGGACTTGATGAATAGAGTGTTCAAACAGTATCTAGACATGTTTGTCATAGTCTTTATAGATGATATTCTTGTCTATTCTCTTAGTGAGGATGATCATGCAGACCATCTTAAAATTATGTTGCAAGCTCTTAGAGATCACCAGTTATTCGCCAAATTCAATAAGTGTGAATTTTGGCTAAGGTCAGTAGCTTTTCTTAGTCACATTATTTCTAGTGCGGGAATTAGAGTTGATCCCCAAAATATAGAAGCAGTAAGAAATTAACCTAGACCTATTTCCCCGTTAGACATTAGGAGTTTCTTAGGTTTAGCTGGATATTATAGACGTTTTGTTGAGGGTTTCTTGTCTATTGCGTCTTCTATGTCTAGATTGACCCAAAAGAAAGTTAAGTTACCATGGTTTAATTCCTACGAGAAGAGTTTTCAGGAGTTGAAGACTCGACTCACTTTAGCCACAGTTTTAGCATTACCTAATAGTATAGATGGTTTCATTGTGTATTGTGATTTCTCTATAATTGGTTTGGGTTGTATTTTGATGCAGAGAGGTAAGGTTATAGCCTACAGTGTTAGATAGCTTAAGCCTCACGAAAAGAATTACCTGACCCATGATCTAGAGTTAGTTGCTATTGTATTTGCTTTGGAAATCTGGAGACATAATTTTTATGGGGTGCATGTTGTTGTGTTCACGGATCACTAAAGCTTATAGTATGTGTTTACTCAGAGGGAGTTAAATCTTCATTAGATAAGTTGGTTGGAATTGTTGAAAGATTATGATATGAGTGTGTTGTATCATCCGGGCAAGGCCAATATAGTAGAAGATGCCCTTAGTAGACTGTCCATGAGCAGTGTTGCTTATGTGGAGAATGATAAGAAGGAGTTAGTTCAGGAAGTTCACCGGTTAGCTAGATTGGGTGTGATATTAGTTGACTCAGCTGAAGGGAATGTTTGGGTTCAGAGTAGTTCTAAATCTTCTCTAGTTTTGAAAGTGAAAAAGAAGCAAGATAGGAATTCTAGTTTGGTCAAACTGAAAGAGTCAGTTAGAGACCAAAAGGTAGAGGTTTTCTCCCAAGGGGGAGATGGTTTGTTGAAATACCAGAGTAGATTATGTGTGCCATGTGTTGATGATTTGAGGTAACAGGTTATGGTGCAAGCGCATGGTGCGCGTTCTTCCATCCATCCAGGAGCCACCAAGATATACCCCGACTTGCGAGAAATCTATTGATGGAGTGGTATAAATAAAGATATAGCAAAGTTTGTATCCAAATGTATAACTTATCAACAAGTTAAGGTAGAGCACCAAAGATCTGGTGGTACGTTGCAAGAGTTTGGTATCCCCACTTGGAAGTAGGAAAAAGTGAATATGGACTTTGTGACTGGATTACCCCACTCGCGTCATCAGCATGATTTGATTTGGGTTATTGTAGACAGATTGACTAAGTTAGCACATTTCTTGCTAGTTCACACGTCCTACTCAGCTGAAGATTATGCTAAGTTGTAGATCAAAGAGTTAGTCAGATTACTTGGAGTTCCTAGGTGCACCATCTCAGATTAGGGTGCTCAATTTACCTCTCAGTTTTGGAGAGCCTTTTAGAAGGGTCTTGGTGCCCAAGTTCATCTTAGTTTAACTTTTCATCCACAGACAAATGGTCAGGCAGAAAGGACCATTTAGACTCTAGAGGATATGTTGAGGGCTTGTGTTCTTGATTTCAAGGGTAGTTGGGATGACCATTTTCCATTGATCGAATTTGCCTATAATAAAAGTTATCATGCTAGTATTCAGATGGCTCTGTTTGAAGCTCTTTATGGGTGGAGATGTAGATCGCCAGTTGGTTGGTTCGAAGTAGGAGAGGCCGCTTTAATTGGGCCAGACATGGTTTTTGAGGCCATGGAAAAAGTATAGTTGATTAGAGAGAGATTAAAAGCAGCCTAGAGTCATCAAAAATCTTATAAAGACGTAAGAAGAAGAGATCTTGAGTTTGAGATTGATGACCTTGTCTATTTGAAAGTTTCACCTATGAAGGGGGTGAAGAGATTTGGGAAAAAGGAGAAGCTTAGCCCCCGATTTGTAGGCCCCTTTCGGATTTTGAGTCGTGTTGGGAAGGTAGCATATAAGCTTGACTTACCCGCAGATTTATCCTCAGTTCATCTAGTATTCCATGTGTCCTTGTTGAAGAAGTGCATGGATGATTCAACCCTTATAGTTCCTCTGGAAAGTACAGATATTCAGAATACCCTTTCATATGAAGAAGTCCCAGTAAAGATTCTTGATCATTAGATCAGTAGACTAAGGAACAAGGAAGTTCCCTTGGTTAAAGTTCTTTGGCGAAACCATTCCGTTGAGGTTACTACTTGGGAAGCAAAAGCAGACATGCGTACCAAGTATCCTCATCTCTTCTCCACAAACTCAGACTCAGCCGAAGGTAATAGTCTTCCTTCATTCAGTTCTTTTCCAGTCTCAGATTTAGCCATATAGCTATTTTCGTATAAATTCATGCACTCGCAGATTAGTTCAGTAGCTTAGTATGTTTTCGATTCACTCATACACAGTTGTGCACGATAGCTTATAGCCTCAGATTCCTCGGTATTTTCAGCTTAACTAGTCACATTCTAAGAGAATGTTTCCAAGGGGGAGATATTGTAATACCCCATACTTTTCCTATCTTAATTTCACTTCTCGAATGTCAAAGACAAGCTTTAAAAATGGATAACTTTTATTACATATAGAATTCTCTATATTTAGACTCTCCATTGTGTGGAAAATTGAATAAGATTTCCATTGATACCAATTTCGCTCAAATATGATACACGGTTGAGAAGTTATGACGTTTTTAGTAAAGTAGTACGCCATATGGGAAATCACCGCATCGCGGTGAAGGTTAAATTCCCATTCGTCAAATTTCAGTGGACCTCCGCGATAAGCTCGCATCGCGGTGAGGTCTAATTTCTTAGTTGTCAATTTTTAATGGCTCACTGCGATAATGGCGCATCGCGGTGATGGCCAAAATAGCATTTCGATAGAGTTCCGCGATAACTCGACGTCATGTTGAACATCTAGTTCCCACTAGTCCTTTTTCCAGTGAGCCACCGCGATAGTGGCGCGTCGCGGTGGCATGTAAAACTGGAAAAATTTCATTGTTTCTAGTTCCGATTAAAAGTTTAAAAAGGACACTTTAGTCAATTCCCAAGCCCCCAATTCATGAATAAACAAGATTAAACCCATTCTAAGCCTATTATGCTTATTTTTTATCCATTATCTCTCAAAGCAAAACCCTAGCGCTCAAAGCTTACTCTCTAAGAAATCAAATTCCTCCTTTGTTTCTCCAAGAAAGCTCTAAACTAGGGATTCCCAAATCAAGATAATCAAGAACTCAAATAGGAATCTAAAATTCAAGATTCTTCATTCAATCATCAATTAAGGTATGTGGGGTTTATGAACAAGGATCCTCTTTCATTCTTGTACCCAAAACTAGCTTTTAATTACAATGTCATAAGATTTTGAATGAATAAACATGAAATTTGAATTAGGGTTCATACCCATTATTGTTATTTGCAAGATTATGAGTTTTTGAGATATTTTGAAGTTGAATGGCATGTTTATTTTCATATTTTCATGCATATTGCAGTAAATTTCAGATTTTGAATTGAATTATCATTATTCTCAATATCAAGCACGAACTTTATGATGTTTTGACATAAACTTGATGCATGGGTTATTAAGCCCAAGATTATATGTTGATATTTCAAGAAAAATGATGCTTTAAGCATCTTATGACAAGATTATTTTCAGATTATTCAGTAAAGCTTTGAATTTTTTATCCTCAGATGAGATTTGGAATCCACTTTACAGATTTATTATAGATTACAAAAATTAGATTAGCTTTATTTATATATTGAATCAGATAAATGCATAATTGGTTTTGTAATAACACTTATGTTAGCTTTTAAAGTAGATTTCCAACAGAATGAGCAAACAGATTTAAAAGGGAGTAGTATTTAGCACCGAGCTGAAAGTGTGGAATTAGCGTGCTCTATATTTCATAGAACTTCGTAGCCAATGTAGGTATAGATTATCAGATTATTTCCACTTCTATGAGGATTACAGTTACAGATGTGATCACTTAGATTAGGTTATACTCCTTAGCAAGAGTGTGACACCTCTTCTCATCATGAGGTTTTTACCATAAGGAAACAAGACGTTGGACTCCATATTAGATCACATGGTTTATGTCGGTTAGAAGAATCTCCCTAATAGTAAAAGCTTTCAGAACAGTTTTAAAGTATTTCCCTAAAGTTTTAAGCATATACCATAACAAAAATGAATAACAGAAAAGCTTTTAGAAAACTAAGTGTAAAGGCTCACGAATTTTATTCACCTTATGCTTCACAGAAAAATATTAGCTTCAGATTTCAACTTTTAGATTTCAGATTTAGAAGTGGGCTCTTCTTACACTTAGACGGTATGATTTACAAACAGAATACTAGCATATCTTTCAAAACTAAATGTTATGACTTGCTAGATTTATAAAGTATGATCTGCTTCTTATTATTACCGATTTCAGTTTTCAGATATTCCAGCTTATGTGAATCATTTATATTTAGCATGCATTCTTTTGCAAATTGATATAAATGTTGAGATAATGTTTTACTTATGTATTCACCCTCATATACTCAGTATATCCTCAAAGTTTTGATCAACATATATGTCTATGTGCTTATTGTCTCATAATATAGGTTCAAGGGCTCAGTTTTAGTAGCGTGAGTGATTTTGAGCTTCTACATCTACATCCAACAGTTGGTGAGTCCTCATAGTTCGAGGACTTGGTCATTCAGTTTATTTTTAGCGTAACCGATTAGATGTTTCAGCATTCTTTTTAGGCAGTTTGAGTCAGGTGGGGGATTGTCCCAGTGTCTGTCTGGTTATTAGTAGTAGAGGCTTGTCAGACTGCTGGTTTTAATTCAGATTATTCAGTATCAAGGTTTCAGACATTATTTTCAGATATCATATTCAGTTAGTTTTCCATATATAGTATGACTTTTATGTATATATTTTCCTTGTTATGAGATTCAGACCTAGTAGAAGGCAGACAGGGTTAGCTTAAGCCTACTCGTAGTCTTGAGCATCGTGTGATGCCTTGGGACCAGGTTTTGAAGCGTTACAATCTTTTAAGTATACCCATGCATTTTCATATATTGTATGTAAAATGTTTCATAAATTGCTCTCACTTATGTTGTATAAAAGTATGTTATTTTGGATTGCTCAATATACCAGTACATCTATATTGACCCCCTATATTTGAAGATCTAAGGCTCAGTCTCGGGGTCTCGCTAAGCAGTAGATCACTATCATACGATTGAAGTTGGTGAGCCTCTCTTATTTCGGAAGGCCTTGTCTCATGTGATGATTTTATTATTTTTAGTTCATGGTCCGATCATGGGCCTTGTCCCGATTTCAGACAGATTGTTGTTTTCAGTTGTAGTTGAGATTTCACAGACGTATATTAGATGATTTGAGTCTTATTGAACTTATGTTAGCATTACTCAGTTGAGATATTAAACTGACCATGTTTCTGATTGTTTTTGCATTTTCTTATAGTGTATGAATTGTGTATATGATTTCCAGTTAGAGAAGGGCTCTTGGGCCTTCATGGTTCGGGATCCCCGTCATGGTTAGGGCCTTGGTTCGGGTTGTGACAGTATGGTATGTTGTTTTGAAAAAAAAAAGTAAATACATGACAAGCTATATGCATACCAGCCAAATTAACACTCACACTAGCCTCAGAAGTTGATATTGTAGAACCTCGTTAAACATCTTGAAATAGTTGCACCAATTTTTACACTGTTCTTTGGAAAAACCTTGATTAATAAGGAGACTAGTCATAGTATTTGATCCAATGCCTTCTTTTACAAAAACTGCATTAGCCCGATAGTTAGCAGAATTTCCTTGCCTTGCCTTGTTGAACATGAAGTGTGCAGGATCCCCAACAAGTTTATAACAAACATCCTTGGTGTGACCAGATTTTTTGCAGTATTTGCAAAAAAGATCTATCTTCTTAGTTTCTGTGTTTCCTGATGGATTAGCACCCCTGTAATCATTTACACTCCTAGATGGAGTCTATTTTTGTCAAGAAGTCATGAAAGCAGAAGATTCAATAGCAAGACTTGATTTGAATGTACTTCCCTTTGTGATTCTTCTTGTAAGATGATAGAATAAGCTTGGGCAGTACTAGGAGGAGGCTTCATCATAAGTAATGGCGGATCTACCCTTTGCCGAGGGGATTCATCCGAACCCCCTTCGGCAAAAAATTATGCTATATGTACATGGTTAAAATTATATTTAATGTATATATATTAGATGATGAACTCCCTTCTGTTAATTTATTTTTTCAGTTATAAACCCTCTTAGTGAATATCTTGGCTCCGCCACTAATCATAAGTATGTTTCCTCTCACGCTAATAAACGCAACCATTAAGACCCATCAAAATTGTATTAGTTGTTGGTCTTCATTCATTTTGATGTTATGAGTTTTGGCTCCACAGGCACATTTACATATCATAAAAGTATTCAGGAGTTTCAGTTGGTCCCAGATTCTTTTAAGTTTGGTAAAATAGCTTGCTATATCATTAGTACCTTGGCTGATGTTATTGAGCTCCCTTTGCAGTTGAAAAAGCCTTGCTCCATCTGTCTGTCCATAGCGATCCTCAAGCTCAATCCAAATCTCCCTAGATGTCTCTGAGTAGATCACACTTTCAGAGATTCCCTTCTAAGGGAATTCAGCAACCAAGCGATAACTATGTCATTGCATTTCTTCCACTGATCAAATAGAGGTGAATCTTCAGCGGGACACTTGCAACTCCCATTGATAAATCCAAGTTTATTTTTAGCCAAGAGCGATATGGGCACTCTCCTGTGCCAGTTTCCATAGAAAGAACCATCAAAAGTGACATTCAACAAAATCATCCCTGGGTTATCAGAAGGAGACAAAAAATAAGGATGGCAAGAGTCTACTAGCAAAGAAGCTGCTGTGACAGAATTCTCTTCTGTACCAGGTGTTGATGAAGAAGAATTGGAAGGGGAAGTACTCATGTTCAAAGAAAGATTTACAATTGATTAACAAAAAAATTATATTGCTTGTTAAAGATGCTTTGATACCATGAGAAAACTTGAGCACAAAATAGATGTACAATTTCTTTTCGTATTTCTATGTGCTCTGTCCTTTGTTGCAGTTGTACATTTATACAAAGGAAAACCTAACTAGCCAGATGTACATTTATACAAAAGGAAAACCTAACGAGCAAGTAAACTTAATGACCAAGAAAAGCTAATGAGTTGTACAACCCTAATTATATTCTACTCAAACAAACACAGAAAAATAGAAAAAAAATAAAAACAGCCCTAAAGTGGTAATCTACAGCCTTTTGAACCTCATCGAAAGTCAGCCCAATTCTAAAAGATGAAACTCAAGTAATTCAGCCCGAGTGCAGTTGAGCCCAAGATCCAAATACAACTTCAGTGTGTATCTATCTCCCTTTTTTCTTTCTCTGTGGAAGTAATATCGACCATATCATTTTCTCCGGCAACAAACTTAAAGTTAGTAAATGTTAAAGCAGCAACGTAAGTGTCACGCAACATCTGACCCTAGCGCAATAGAAATCCAATTATAAATGTAACCACATCTGAAGCATCTTATGAATATGATATATCACATAGTGTCCCCAACTACGCATAAAAAAAAGCAACCCGGTGCATTAAGCTCCCGCTGTGCACAGGGTTCGGGAAGGATATGAGCACAAGGATCTATTGTCCACCTCACCTTACATTTGCTCACAAGGATCTATTGTCAACCTCACCTTACATTTGCGGGGGGTTATTTTCATGGCTTGAACTCGTGATCTCCGAAGCACATGACAACAACTTTACCGGTTACTCCAGGGCTCCCCTTCAAGTTGCCCCAATTACACATATTTACTTTATTTTCCATCCCCTATCTAATACTCTGAAAATGTCGAGCCTTTTTGTGGATTAACCTTACTGGGATGGGAAATGTACCAATTAGCATCAGTTTTATGAAAATACTTTCATGGTTCTAAAGGGTTAACAAAATAACAAGACAAAAGTGCCCATCAATCTAGTCTTTGATTGATTTGCCCAAAGATTATTATTAAAAAAATACATATTCCACATTTTAACCTTCAATTTGCTATATTTTGTTAAGCCAAGCTCTAACAGAAAACAGTTCAACTTGAACGATGGGGCACGCCAGGCTTAGGTTGTAGTACAACACCTAGACGACACATGAAGGCCAAGTACCAAGCTACTTCGATGAACCTTCCCCCTCAAAATATAGAATTAATATTGTGTGAGCCAATGGATCACATATCAAATATTAAATTGATAAGAACAGATACTACACGTGATCTTAGCCAAAAGGCCGAAAAAGGTATGCTCTACTTAGTGATAGAGCTCATCTATTATACTTCCTTTCAACTCACTGCTTTTCATTATCTATCGATGTGGAACTAGCAAACCCTTTATGTTTTCGAGTTCTCCCAGTACTAAACATATATATGTATGGAGAGTTTTACGTTATATTTTATATTTTATATACATTTAAAAACACGAGAGAAATATTTTATATACTCATGCTAAGCTTAATAAACAATTTGGTCAAGTAGAAAGTATAAACAAGGATTGATAGAACAGAGGTTTTTTTAAATAGCATTTGCCAACTGAAAGTCTAAATCTGTCTACAAATAGTTTGTTATACAACATAACATTCAACAGACACGAATCTACAATATAGTTTATCGGTTCGGCAGAACTCAATAGTTTTGACACAGATCTTGTTTTTTGTGTTAATAATCCAATTTAGATGTACAAATAACTAACAACCCAATAAAGTGTAATGTACTTAATTTTGAACTAATAAACTTAAAATCCTCGCATACCGCCCAACCTTCAACATTATCGATGCTTATAATCTTGATGAAGGATGTTGTTTTCTCAATGATGATAACTGTTGTCAGCTTATTTTTTTGGTCTTGATATTTTGTTGTCATCTATAGATTACTTTTTGCTGTGAGTTCTAGATCTTTTGAAGCTAGTTGTAGTGTGTGGTTGTGCTTTATTTTAGCACAACTTAAGGAAACAGGTTCCCATATTTTAAGGGATATTTCAGACCATATGTATTATATATTTGTTTGTTGTATGAATGAAAAATCTGCACTACTTCTCAGATATTTTTCTCTTCTTTTTTCATGTCTATTTTTTCTCTTTCTCCTTCAATTGGCATCAGAGCAAGATTGATCTTTAAGGGACTGTTTTTCTAAGACAACACAGCAAAGATCACCTAACAAGCTTAACTTTTTCAAGTCTCTTTCTATCCAGTTCTCTTTTTTGACATGGCTTCCATCAGCCCTTCTCTTTAATGGCAAAAATTACCAAGTTTGGGTTGTAAAGATGAAGACATACTTGAAAGGTCTTGGTTTATAGAAGTATGTTGAGGGAGACAATGCTCCAGAACCTTTGAGAGCAAACCCAACTCTTCAGCGGATCAGAAATCATGAAGAAGAGATTGCAAAAGGTCCAAAAGCCTTGTCTTTCATTCACGCAACCATCTCCAAATCAAATTTTACAAGGATAATGGCATGTGAAACTGCCAAAGAAGCTTGGAATATGCTAAAGCAAGAATTTCAGGGGATTGATAGGACAAGATAAATACAAATATTGAATCAAAGAAAAGAATTTGAGATGCTAGGAATAAAAAGGACTGAAAAGGTGAAAGATTATATTGATAGGATCATGAAAATTGTTAATTAGATTCGATTGTTGGGAGAAAAAGTAAAAGAACAGAGAATTGTTAAGAAGGTGATGGTGACACTCCCAGAGAAGTTCGAAGCAAAAATCTCCTCAATAGAAGATACTTGCGATATGTCTCATGTCATGTTGAAGGAACTATCCAATGCTCTTCAAGTTGTGGAGCAAAGAAAAGTTTTTTGAGAGAAAGAGAGATCAAATGAAGTTGCTCTTGTGGCTGCTCAAACCAACTCAATACGCCAAATTGTTCCGATAACGGCACCATTTTTTATAACGCTCAACTTACACGTCAATTTAGTGTAAGGCGATCGTTGTTAATATATTTACCCAACTTTGGATTTGGGGTCCAATCCACAGGGAACAATGTGAGTGGAGATTAGACTAATTTGAAATTAAAGCTACAAGTTAAATTCAAACAACTGACACAAAAAGACAAAATGGGGGTTTTTAGTGATTGAACAATTGGTAACTTTTAAACTTGCTTTAGAAACTCAAAACTAAAATTTCAATAGTTCAAATCAATGATAAAGAAAAACTAGGGTTATGATCACTATGATTACTAATCCCCATTAAATAATAACTGTAGCATTAGGTTCTCATGACTTGCGGGAAATACCAGATTATCAGTTTTGACAGTCCATCTAAGTGTTTCTCAACCTACCTAGATGTTAAACTCCCTAATTCTCTCGAACTTAGGAAATCATTCTATTCATCCTGATTTTATCTCAAGTTGATCAATCTTGTTACAACATTAATAATTAGATGAGACCTTAACTTTCCCAAATCCTCATTGATAATTCACTTCTTACTAGGGTTGATTTCTTATCTCAAGTAAATCAACAGTAAGCAAGGCCTATTGTTTGCAACCAACAGAAAATAACTAATACAAAAGAATTATAAAGATGTTACCACAATAACTTGAACCCTAACCAAATATTAAATTCATGAAGGAATAATCATAGATCCCACAACCCTAGTTATGGGTTTTAGTTCCACATGAAAGAGAAAACGATATCAATAACTGAATTCATAATTCAAAGTGATTAAACTTACAAAA
>NC_061120.1:9618121-9654072 GCF_002878395.1 Capsicum annuum | reverse complement strand
AAAGATGTAGTCAGAAATTGATTCACTTCCAAGTTCAAGAGAAAATTTCCACAACTAAATCAAAGAATTGAAAATTGAATTCTCAGTTAAGAGCCCCCAAAGAGAGGTGTCTTTTCCTTTTTTCTTTCTTTAAGTTTAAGATGTTCAACCTCCTTTTATAAAACCCTAAACAAGACTTTAAATAGTTCAGCCTAAATAAGGAAACAAAATCATAGAGTTTAATAATTCCTCAAATTAGGCGACGCCATTCGTGACAACCTATCAGGATCCTGATGATTTATCACAAATGTCACCAGCTCCTTCTTCAGTTTTAGCACTTCCTGCTAAAGGCTAATGATAAAATGTGATGACTCATCATATCTTTGATGACTTATTATGGATATCGTCACTTCTCTACCTCAACTCCCATGTTTTGCCTTAGGCTGACGGCAACTTTGACATCCTATCAGCTTTTTGACGGTTTATCAGGAAATGTCGTCACAACTTTCAGTTGAGGTCCATTCTCTGTCTAAGGCTGACGATGAAGCTGATAACTTATCACAGGGTGACTTATCAGGAATGTCATTAGCCACACTTCTCTTCTATTTGCTTTTGATTTCAACTCTTTTGCTTTCATCCTTGTTGGTTCTCATGCATCTTGGCTTCTACTGCAAAATCAAAGAGAAAACAATCAAAAATGACAAAAGTTGCTTAAGACTTTGCAATTATTCTCAGTTAAAAGCCTCAAATGTGTTAGCATCAGCTCACACATCATGGCTCTTTGATAAAGATCTTAAGGTTTGATAATGGGACTGAGTTTACTTCTAATTAATTTAAAGATTTCTTTCAAAAAGAAGGAATTCATTATCAACTTAATGTTACTTACACACCATAACAAACGGTGTAAGTGAAAAGAAAAATCGGTCCATTATGAATATGGCTAGGTGTCTTCTATTTGAGAAAGGGATGCCTAAGGTGTTATGGGCTAAAGCTATAAATACCAATGTATATCTCTGGAATAGATTGCCGACGAGAGCCTTTGAAGGAAATACGCCATATGAAGCATGGATTGGATCCAAGCCATTAGTTTCACATCTTAAAGTATTTGGCTGCATATGTTATTCTTACATTCAAAAATTCAAAAGGGATAAACTTGATCAAAGAGCCGATGTTGGAATATTTATAGGATATAGAAACATTTCTAAAGGCTATAGGATTTTAAATCCAATTTCACAGCAAATACATGTGAGTCGAAGTGTTAAATTTGATGAGAATTCTACGTGGGACTAGAAGAAGATGGTTGTTTCTTCTTTACAGATCACTAATCAAGACAAAGTGTCCAAGAAGAAGAATCAATTCCAGATGAAGACGATTCTAATGATTTCACGGTAAGAGGTATCAGATCAATTGAAGATATATACAGCAGATCCAATGTTACTATATTGGATCCAACTAGACGATGCATTGGAAATTCCAGAATAAAGAGCTATCATCGAAGAGGAGCTCAATGTTATTAACAAGAATGATACATGGGTACTTGTACCTAAACCTCACGTCAAGCAGGTTCTTGGAACTAGATGGGTGTTGAAGACTAAGTTCAACTCGGATAGCACACTCAACAAGTACAAAGCAAGGTTGGTCTTAAAAGATTATGCGCACTAACATGGAATTGATTTTCTAGAAATCTTTGCACCAGTTTCAAGGTTTGACACCATCAGATTACTTCTTGCAGTTGTTGTACACCAAGGGTGGAAAGTATTTAACTAGACGTAAATTCCATTTTTCTTAACGGGTTTCTTGAAGAGAAAATTTATGTAGAGCATACTGAAGGTCTTAAAGGATCTGGCAATCAGGTATACTTGTTGAGAAAATCACTTTATGCCTTGAAGCAGGTACCTAGGGCCTGGTATACATGAATTGATAGTTACTTACTGTATTTGGGGTTTAATAGAAGCTGCAATAAAGCAACCTTGTATATCAGACTTCAAACTGATGACTTTCTCATAGTTTCCCTCTATGTTGATGATTTGTTGGTGACTAGAATAAGCACAAAGTCCATCATAGACTTCAAAGAGAAAATGAAGAAGGTTTTTGAAGTGAATGATCTAGGAAAGATGACTTATTTCTTGGTAATGGAGGTTAGTCAATCTTCTCAAGGAATTTTTATTGCTTAGAAGAAATATGTTGCCGAAATATTAAAGAAGTTTTGCCTTGACAAATGCAAACCAGTAAGTATGCCTGTAGTTCAAGGATAGAAACTAATGAAAATAATGAATCTCGTTTGGTTGATGCTTCATTTTTTAGAAGTTTGTTTGGTTCTGTATTTTACCTATCTATCATAAGGCCTGATATTATGTACATGACAAGTGTGTTTTCAAGGTTTATGCATCCACCAACTGATATTCACCTCAAAGCAGCAAAATGAATTTTGAGGTTTATTTGGGCCCCGTTGATTATGGACTATTCTATAAAAAAAACCACATCATCTATGAAATTGTTGGGGTTCACTGATAGTGACTGGGCTGGTTCACAAGATGACATGAAAAATACTTCCAGATATTGTTTCACTCTAGGATCGGGTGTCATTTGTTGGTGCACAAAGAAGCAGGGTATATGGCTCAATCAACTGCTGAAGTAGAGTACGTTGCTACCTCAGGTGCTGTTAATCAAGCTTTATGGTTGAGAAAAATTTTGAGCAACTTGGCGATTCAGCCAAGTAAAGCTAAGAAATCCTTTGTGATAACAAGTCTGCAGTTGCTATGATAAAGAATGCAGTCTTTCATGGAAATACTAAACACATTAAAATCAAATATCATTCTATTCGAGAAGCTGAAAGGGAGAATGAAGTTCAGATTCTGCATTGTTGTGGTGAAGATCAACTAGCTGATATTTTTACAAAGCATTACAGAAAGAGAGATTTGAGCTTCTTAGAGCTAAGCTTGGAGTAACCAGCAACACTTGCATCAAGGAGAAGTGATGAAGGATGTTGTTTTCTCGGTGATGCTAACTGTTGTCAGCTTGTTTTTTTTGTCTTGATATTTTGCTGTCATTTGTAGATTACTTTTTGCTGTGAGTTCTAGATCTTTAGAAGCTAGTGGTAGTGTGTGGTTGTGCTTTATTTCAGCATAACTTAAGGAGACAGGTTCCCAGATTATGAGGGATATTTCAGACCATATGTATTATATATTTGTTTGTTGTATGAATGAAAAATCTACACTACTTCTCGGATTTTTTTTTCTCTCCTTTTTTCATGTCAGTTTTTCTCTTTCTCTCCTTCAAATATAGTGGTACCAACGTATAGGTGTGAGTTCATTTCTCACTTCTTTCGTGATTTTATAGCTAGAGGGCCAGAACATCATGACAATGTGGCCTGCCCCTATTGTTTCGTGCATTATACAATAACAACAGGAGTTAGGTACTCTGTATCGTTCATATAGAAATTAGAAACAATCCCAGATTTAAAATTTTGTATTTATCTCTATGAATTGCTTGAGAGTTGAGAGAACGATTTTCAATTGCTTACATCTTTTTCCAGTTGCAAATCATCTCATTCTAATCAATTTTAACTATTATTATACAAATCTATCCTTCTCTCAGAGTAGAAATCTCATGTATAAATTGTGCTACTTGACATTCACGTCAAGTACAAAAATACAGAAAAAAGTTAGTTATGTCAATAAAATTTGGATATAGTTTGGAGATACTTCTGCCTTATCCCTTTTAATTATAAAACTAAAAGTTATTGATTATTTCTTTTAGGTAAAATACATAGACAAACGCTGAACTTTTTGACTTTTTCTGTATTGACTCCTCAATTAGGCCATGTACCTATTGAATTCTTTAGTTATTCATAAAGTGTGCCAATTAGACACAATCTGCTGATGTGGCAAAAATATAAAATGTGTGTTATATACACACAAATGATGTGGCAAAGTAGCAAATCAAATAAAAGCACGTGTCATTTTAACTTAAAATAATCAAAAAAGTAATTTTTAAATATAATTAAATCTAAATTCAAAAAGAAAAAAGAAAACTCAATTAATACACCCCACCCCCACTACAACCTATCTAACCCTACCCCCTTCCCTTCCCTGAAACACCCCTTTCCTCGATCGTTGTCCCACCCAACCTTACCTCTTTCCCCATTGTCGTCTCCGCTTCTTTTATTCTCGTTAACTAGTTTTCTTTTATATATAAAATTTTATGTTATTGAACAATCTTCACCATTTAAAGATGAGAAGTACTAGAAAGAAAAAAATGATATTCAATAGAATGATGAAAAATGAAAGAATAGCACATAAATGAAAGAATAGCACAATCTTCATCTTTAGGCATTAAATTAATTATGAAATGAGTGTGAAAAATTAGAAAACCATTTTACTATATATTATAAATTAAAAACTAAAGATCCATGAGATTTTCGCCTCGTGCTTAGTAAAATAACCCACCTCACGCCCCCACCTTTTAAAATACTAATTTGAATAAAAAACTACTAGATTAAATTTAAGAAATAGGAGAACTGAACTCATGAATGAACAATATAAGATACTCAAGAGAAATCCAATAGACATACCACCCCTGAAACTCATCAAGGATGTTCACTAGAATTATTGTCTAACCAAATAGTCCTCGTCTTATTCTATTTATACTACTAGGATTAACTAAGATAAGATGCAAATGCCCTTAATTACATATACAGTTCGCTATGATCAAAAGAACCTAAAAGGTAATAAGCTTATCTTGTATTGGTTCTTGATTTTCTTTCTCTCTTGAAACACTCTTAAACTCTTGATGTCAAGTAGAAATTCTCTTATGTAATAAGTACTTTTCAGACTTGCATCAAACTATGTATGCAATACTAAATATATACAACAACAACATACATAGTATAATTTCACAAGTGTAGTGTGGAAGGGTAGTATGTATGCCGCCTTACTCCTATTTTGAGAAGGTAGAAACGTTGTACTTGATAAACCCTCAACTCAAGTAAAATATAATAAATCAGGTGTGAAAACTCCCCCACCCCCCACCCACCCACCCACCCATTGTAATGATCAATAAATGTCTACGTGTAGCTGATAATAGTTACAACGAAGGGGATTTGTAATAAATATGATAATAATTGAGGCATTTAAGACTCGTCCTTCACCATTTACCCGTTTTGTACCATGATTGCAGAAAGTAATTGATGTATCATTATCCATCTTAAAATTCAATACTGACATATCCTTGTATATTAAAGATGTTGTCTCTAATAGATTTACTCCACAGTCCCACACCGTCAAGTAAATAAGACAAGAAACGCAAAGAGATGCTATAGAATAGGGCCAAGGACAATAAAGAAACTAACTCACCTGGACGGGGTCAATGGGTGATCAATAAGGCCTATGACCTGAGTTGGTGACCTCCATCGCACTTTGGAGGATTGTCAGTCTAAGGTCGATCCAAGTGGTCGATCTATGTCATAATTTTTTACAGTGGGGGCCTGCAGTCTCAAGGCCCCTACCCAATGAAAAGTTTAATTTATTGTCTAATCTTGAGGTCTATGGATTGGTTGACAATTTAGAAGAGATTCTAAATAATTTGGTCAATGGACTAGGACCTCTATGTTGTTTTTTGATGGATCAATGGGCGATCAAGAAGGTCCATAGACTAGGTTGGTCACCTCCTTTGTACTTGAAGTAATGCCTGCCTATAGGTTGGCTCAAGTAATCGATCCTACATCATAATTTGTCGTTGTGGGGGCAAGTATTTGTGTGGTCTCTACCTGATTCTTAAATCAAACTTTCTGCTCATTTGTGCCTCTTTATATCAACCCAGGTGCAATGAGTTGTTTAAAGGAAATATTGCATGGAGCGAAAAATATCAAAGTTATAATTACCAACCATAGCTAATGTTTAAAATAATTACCATTTGTAGCTAAGGTTTAGATTAAATAGTTAAATATACATTGCTTTTATATTTGCATATTTGTATATTTCGAGGATCATACACAAATCTTGAGGCTCATATACAACTATCAAATTTCGATGCTCAAATACGTTTGTATCTGTAACGACCCGAGACTACCCCCTAGTCGTCACACGGTGCTTAAGACCACAAGTGATCCCAAGATAACCCTTTCTACTGGCATACTTATGAGTAACTGAATAAGACACATAAATCTAAAGAAAAATGCAGAAGATAAATATTTTTTGAACTTGATCAATACAAAGCTATATTAAGATGATTACAACTCGGCTTATACAAAACAAAACTGAAACTGAATACATCAACTATACTGATTGTCTACGAAGCCTCTACCATACTGACTATAGATAGCTGGGACACGACTCTAACTACCACTAATCAATACATATTAGTAAGAAAATAAAGTACATGAATAGTATCTAACTGAAGTCCCCGAAGTAGGAGGACTCATCATCTGTGGGCCGAAATCTACAACTGTCTAATCATGATATATGGACTACAACTGAACTGGTACCTACATTATTAAACAATATAGCACATAGACGTATATGTGGATCATTACTTTTGGAATGTACTGAGTATGTGGGGGTGAATGTATAAGTGAAGACTGTAACTAATTTTGCATATAATTTGCAAAAAATGCATGCTAAGTGTAAATGACTCACATTGTCTTGAATAACTGAAAGCTAAAAATTATGAACCATGAATAATAAAGCATACTGAAATCTTGTGAGTCATAGCACTTAGTTTTAAAAGTTGTACTTTTACTCTTTCTATTAGTGGACTAAGCAGGACTGAAGTCAAGTTTGTATTCAAATCACGCAGGCTAAATGTAAAAGGACTCACCTTTATCATCTGTAAACTGAAAGATGAAAATCTCATAACAAATATCTTATGTAAAACAATATCTAAATCAAATCATGAGCCTTTACACTTAGTTTCTAAAAGCTTTTATGATATTCTTTTCTGTTAGGACTTAGAGTTTAGGGACTTTGGGAGGTTTTTCTAACCAACATACATCATGTGAGCTGTCATGATGTCCAACGTAATGTTCTCCTAAGGTCAAAACCTCACGTTGGGGAGAGGTGTCAGACTCTTGCCAAGTGGTATAACCTTATCTTAAGCGATCACTATATTAGCCCACTGTGGGCACTTAATCTCAATTCTATGGTGACACAAAGTTCTGGGGTATGAGACCTTGGAATCATACCCAACTCGATGCTAAATACTACTCTCATTATTTTGCTCAGAACTTTAGGAAATCCACCTTAAAATAGCACAAGGGTTTGTAATGAAAACCAATTATGCTTCTCTTCTTTAAATCTCAAGCCGTATTAACAATGTAGATTCTTATCTTAGCTCAGGATCAAAAGATCAAGTTTCTTTCTTAAATCTTGGTAGACAATTCATAAGAGAGGCTCAAAATCATAATCTTGTTGAGATATCAATACTTCAAAATTAGGGATTTAAAACTCATGCTTTAAACACATGCAAACTCATAGCATAAAGTCATGCTCAATATACTTTTTGAAATACTTCAACAATATCAAAGTGATGAAATCAAACTCACAATATCATGCTTAAAAACTCAATTGGAAACCCGTAAAATCATATCACATACATAAAGATGTGAAAATAGACATGCAATCATCATTCAAATCACTCGTAACAACGTAATATTCAAATAATAGTAATTGGGTATGAATCCTAAATTGAAATTCATGTAAATTCAATCTTTAAAACTAGTTTTGGGCACAAGGATGAAAAAATATCCTTATTCATAACCCCACATACCTTAATAACGAAGAAATTGAAGCTTGAACCCTTGTGTTCTTGAGAGGAAAAGCTTGAATTATTGTTCTTGGGAAAGAGGAGAGTTTTTACTTGAGTTGATTTGAAGAAGATGGGCAACTAATGCCCCTTTTTGAGTTATAAATTGTGTTTGGAAGGCAGGGGATGAGGGAAAAGGACTAAACTACCTCTTGGCCTCTTTTTCCCGTGTAAATGACCCTCGTGGCACAACCCCCAAAATAGGAATAAACATCGTGTCGCGCCTCCCAAAAATAGGAATGGACCTCGCATTACTAGTCTATCGCGAGACCTTACTACCTCACACAAAAAATGACATAACTTTTCACTCGGGTATCGGATTAAGGCAAAATTGGTATCGTTGGAAAGCTAATTCAATTATCTACAATTTGGTGGATCTTAATATACCAAATTCCATATATACATCAAGTTATACTTGTTTAAAAATGACCCTTGTAGAATCGGATATCAAACCTTGGACGAATCAAATCATTATAGAATCGGATCATTATCATTTCTATGAACATTTTTCACCTCAAAAACACTCCACACACTAGGATAATGATCATGAAACTTATAGTCACATGAGAATCTTTTGTATTAGAACCTATACATGTAGAAACGGTAGTTAGAATTCTAGTCCAAAAATGCAGGGTGTTACAGTATCTGTATACAAACCTAATTTCGCGGCTCATATATAAATCTCTAAAGATTTATATTTTAATACAAAGTAAATTTGTATTTATATATACAATCTCTAATTTGTATATTTTAGCTAGTAAATTGTAACTAAATTCGATAATTACGCAAACTTTAACTATTGCGCTTCATTTATTGTCTAAATATTTGGTATTTTTGAACTTTTGTCTTGTTTAAACCTTATCTTTACTGTCTGTTTGGATAGTGGTTTCCCATGCAGAGGCAAACCCAGGATTTGAAAATAGCGGGTGCACCATTATATTTAATTAAGTAATATCAATTATCAATTACCTAATTTGACATACAATTCTTTAAATTTAAAAATTGCAAAAAAATTATTAGCAAAGTATAAATTTCAAAATGATCAAATATAATTAATTTAGTGCTAATATAATAAAAGTAGACCATCCTTTCATATTAGACATCGACACATTTTCATATTCTAAAAACGGTCAATGATTGCATCGTTACTTATATTTACAAATATATCCTTTTTTCTCAATGTAACAAACTAAATAATCACTTAAAACCTAGATCCGGTTGACAAGGCCCTTGTTGAATATAGTGTCTTCTCACTTAATCTCATATCGTAGAGTCATATTCATGAATTGATTTTCTTTCTTCAGGATCGGATTTAAGGGAATTCACATCAAATTCTTCATAAGACGGAGAGAATTGTCTTTAAAACTAGAACTTGATTGAGGAGAATAATATCTACCAATTTCAATTCACAAGAATCAATAACAAATTCCTACAAAATAAAATTTTCATCAAAAATATAAGTAAACATAACATTATTAATAGGGAAATCACACCCCTCCTTCCATAGGTTGCAATTAGAATTTTAAAAAAATATTAATACTTTGAATTGAGAAATTAAAAAAATACTTTATTTTATCTATTACCATTTCAACTAAAAAGCATGTTAATATCCACGAGCATCTAAATTTTATCCAGTGATACATAAACAAAATAGACGATTCATAAGGAAAAAAGCAATTAATAGTAAAAAATTTACGATATCTTACCGTCAATAGCCACAAAATTACGAAGAATAAAGGTAATGTAGGGATGGAACTTGGAAGAAAGAAAAATTGTTTGAAGGGACTTTTGGGTTTGGAAAAAATATTTTAGGGATTTGGAGGGGAATACACCAATACCGTTTGGGCTTGGCAGCTTAGGGATTGGGGAATTGTGTGTAAAAATTTATTTTAAAGTGAGGTAGGGCTAGATGAGGTGGAAAACATTAAAGGGATAAAAAAACATAGCTCTCCGGCCCCCGCCAGGAATCGAACTCGCAATGTCGGGTTCCAAATGGTGCTCAACTTTAAGTATCGGACCAGTGCACCCAAACAAATTTTATGATTGAGGGTGCACTATTTAATATACTAACGTTATATTAGGGTATCTATACCTATATCTATCTATACGTATATAATTTCTTACGAAGTTACCGGGTGCACATGCACCCTCAAGGTGCAACGTGGGTCCGCCTCTGTTCTCATGGTATCGTATGGTATGGTTACCATGGGAACCATATTTGTTTTGATTGTTTGCTAAAAGGGATGATATGGTATGGTATTTTTCCATAGTTTTATAACAATGGAATTCCTCAATTTCCTGAACCACCAATTTGATGGTATCCCATGGTTTCCCTCTTTTTTTTTCAACTATGCCCTTGTATAATTTTATTTAATCCTATTTTACCCTCTACCCTATTTACTTATTCTTATGCTTTTCTGCTCTCAATCTCTCTCCGCTCTTTGTTGCTTGTTCTTCTCTGACTCTTTTTTCTTTCTTCCGCCTTTTCTTCTTCGACACTCGTCATTGAAATAAATGATTCGATCCTGGTAGAGAGACAATGGATCATTTGATAGTCAGATATAATCAAGAAAGTTAAAGTTTTACCTTTCGTTTTCGTGCTGATAAGAGGTTCCATGGCGGACTGAAGTGGTTAGCATCTTTAGGAGATTAATCAGATACTGCGAGGGAGATGAAGCTGAACTCCTCACCTCCCACTTTCCTATGTCATCCAAAGATTTTTTTTCTTTTGTTTTTGTCCTTTCTTAGTTTTTTACATTTATTTTAGTTTTTTTGGGCTGCTTTCAAATTGAGCCGAATTGGGCATCATCAATTATGTACCATTTGTTTTCTTATTTAATAAATTCAGGCTTGTTGGTCTTTCATTTAAAAAAAATAGTTGGAGAATCACTTGTTGGGAGAATCCTGGTTATTGAAAATGATGCTTTTGCTTACAATAACTTTTCATCTGAGTTGTGACATTCTTCTCAGCTGGGTTGCTTCATGTTTTCTAAGTTTTTGAGTTGCATCTTCCATCTCCGTTGAGCTTTATCCAGGGAAACAATTTACTACTATGAGCAAGAAAGTTGTTGACAGCACACTGTAGATCAGGTGATTGAGCAAATTTAGGACTCGGAAGGAAATAGTCAATTTTAGCAATAATTAATTACGGGCATTTTAGTAAATTTACCTGTTACCATACAGTATCATACCATCAAACCAAACAAAAAAACCATTATTAAATCGCAGTGAACGATACAATTCATTCAAACATGGTACTATACCATACCATACTATACAGTACCATACATTATAAAACCATGTCAAACCACCATCCAAACAAAGGCTTAGTGGAGAGGCTAGGACTTATGACAAAGCCCAAATCTCCTCTACCCAACTGAGTGCCCCATTTGCATAGGCACAACCACACGTGTCATATACGTATTTCCCTATTCTAACCTACACATTTGATCAAACATAAAACAGTAGCGGTTTGGTCATGAGAATTATTTGCCTTTTTCCGAAAAATTATACTTTAGTGAAAAAAGTGAAAACAGAATGTGTTTGGCCATGAGAATTCCCAATACAATTCTAAATTGTATTTGGACAAGTAAAACTTGTTTTCAGTTTTTTCACTCCTGGTTCTCTCACAAAATTTCAAAAACAACTCCAAATATATTCATGACCAAACACAACTCCAACTTCAAATTCGGAAAATTATAATTTTCATGGCGAAACGGGACCTAATAACTTAAATATCTAAGAAAGAACTTCTTTTTGGAAAAAATATCTCAAACGGGAAGATTTGTTCTTTTGATATTTGCTATGGTTTCATACTTGAAAAAATACGACGACACAATATCATATTAATGAGTATTTATTTGCAGCCATTATTCAGCCATTATAACATGTTGAATTTTCCTACTTATATAAGATCATTCTTTCTTTTGAGATGAATTAACATATACCAAGTTTGAAACTCTAAATCTCTATGGTTTTCCTATTTTAATATCGTGATTCTTTGTTGCTTATGCTCCTACTTTTATACTAGAAGAACTTATTGAATTCTGAGGAACACCAACACCAGATGAAATATCAGTTCCATAATCACACATTCACACCATAAACTATGAGAATCTGTGGTTTCCAAAATCTCTAACTCTACTTTTCTTTCTTTGAAGCGTAAAGGGGCTTTGGAACCACTAAACTTAACGTTAATAAATGTTAAAGCATCAATACAAAAGAGACAGTAACCCAATATTATTATTCAATAAATGTATATTCCTTATTCTAACTTACAAATTGCTCAACCTTGTTAAGCCAAGTTTGAACATAAACCTTTTATTCTTGAATTGGTGGGTTGCGCCAAGCCAAGGCTGTAGTGCAACACCTAGGCAACACATGAAAGCCCGAGTAGCAAGCTACTCTGATAGACCTTCCCCCTCAAAGAATTGTGTTAAAATTGTGTGAGTCAATGGCCCACATATCAGATATTAAACTAATAAGAACAGATACTGCACTTGATCTTAGCCAAAAGGCCTGCCTTTCATTTTCCATCGATATGGGATTGACAAACCATCTACATGTTTGAAAAGTTTTATGTTCATACTTTATGAATTTAAATACACAAGAGAGAAAAAAAGGTGTAAGATCTATGAACAGTAATTAATGATAATATAAACCTCAGAGAAATATTTTAGATAACACGCAAGCTTAATAAACTATTTGCCAATTTTTTTTTTTTAGTCAAACATGAAATTTTTCATTCAACCAAAAGTATCAACATTACAAATCTATCAGCCTATTCGGACTCAGACTGGCCATACTAAACTCAGTTCACCCTAGCCTTTTGCGGTTAAAACTGCGTACAATATATCTAAGTTAACATAGCATAATATACAGAAATAGCCTCTAAACAAGATAATTTGGATACATGTTTATTTGTTGTAGCCTTGGCCCCCATTTAGGTTATTGTTGTCCTGCATTGTGGAGCTATAATACAATGTCATAAAGTCTTTGAGCGGTGTCTTTAACCTGATTCCTTAATTTTTTAGCATTTCTTTCAAAGTAGTTTTGCCTGTATAGTACCTGTTGTCTTTTATGTATTTGTGTACAAGACTCTGTAAATAAGAAACACAAATTTCAACACCAATTCAAGTCCAAGACAAGAACACTTATGAAGTTCTGTAACACCTTCAACACTAGATTACGAATAATCTATCTAAGAAGTGTGTTAAGATTCAGAAAAGAGATGAAACAGAATTTAAGAACAAGTCCTCCGAATTCACAGAGTGTCCTTAAGGAATAATTTCCCTCACTGTACCCGAAATCTTCCTCCCAAGATAAAATGGCCTTCAATTCGAACAATAGCGGTACCTCAAATTGTTGAATTCAGCGAACTCACTCAACGGTTTGATAGATCACGCAGAAAGTTTTTCAAGAAAAGAAGAGAGTTTTTATTTCAGAAAATTCGTACTTAAACCTATTGATGAAAGCAGGTTTATATAGCCAACAAGTGCCTCTTCTGAAAAGTGGCAATGGTTCACTTAAAAGGTGTGACCTTTCTGGAAAAGCCATGTCTGTTCATCCAAAGAATGTGTCTTTTCCGAACAGGCATACCATTTCATGAATCAGTATGTCATTTCGTTGAAGGGTTGCATCCCTTCGTTTTAGCACTGCACTGTTTCAAAACACTATTTTAGAATCTGCATGCATGCATATCAATGGAGTATCAAAACACAGAAAAAAGTTGTGTTTTTCGCTTTGGAATTTTTGACCTGAATTTTTGAATTTCTGTCAAATAAACTTTGTCCAAAAAGATAGATCTCATCGATCGATCATTTGACAAATCCAAATCCGAAGCCGAAGCCGAAGTCGAGCAGAGCGACTACAACGACGGTGCGAGGCATCTCTTATTTCTGGCCTCACTTACCATGTGCAGTAAGTGTCCCTTATTTTAAACACTCACAAGTTCTCTTCTTCCACCAATGTGGGAGAAAGAGTGAACTTTCCAATTTGGGAGTACACTTTCTAAGTTGGTGTCTCCCTTCTCCACCATTTTTTCTCTATTTTTCATTCACATTTTTTCATATACTTTGAACCCAACAGTACCTTCAACTTCGAACCATTTCTTTGCAGCAATTATTTTTCTGACTAAGCAGTGTGCTTGCTTTGGAATTGTATAGTATCAATTCTCTTATCCTTTATATAATAAGTATTCTGATAAGGGTTGTTGCATGTTTTATAACCTAGTTAACTAACCTGGCTCATTCAAGTGTTTCATGCTTGAGCTTTCACAGATCAAGATGTTTGTATTGAAATGGGATGCATAAGAGCATGAGTTTTCATTAAAGTATTTCATGCTTTAGTGTTCACAGGTCAAGATGCTCAAAATGGAATGCACAAGGGCCTGAGTTTTTCATCATCAAAAAGTAGAAATTTGTTAAGACTTGTGAAGTTTTGATGATTGATAAGTGGCCATGGAACAAATAAGCTTAGCTAGTTTATGAAAATTGTTTTTTAAAAGAGTTCAACTTACAACAGAACTTTATGTGGATAAATTCACATGAGAAAAAATAAAGAAAATAAAGTTTGTTACTGCAGATAAACATTAGGAGATCATCATGAAAAGAAGAGTTAGTGTTTAACTACAACACTCAATAAGAGAGTCCAAGAAGCATGGTATCCCTTATGGAGTTGAAAATCTACTTGGTTATGAAGATCAATAGAAGTTATAAATATTGAAGGACTTTCAAAATGAAATTTAAGAACAAATATTGAGAGGAAAAGGAGAGAACACGAGCAAATAAGTAAGAAAAATGTTTGAGAGAGTTTTGCCCAGCTATTGAAGTGCAGCCTAATACAGTGAATCAGATTGAAGAACCTTTTTTAAACATGTGTCTAACAATCTTCTATTCTAGTTAATATGTATTAGAAAGTTTATTGAGTTTTAATTTTTGTGCTTTCTTAGTGCCAATGTGTTATAAACTGGCTTAGGAGTTCAGTCTTTGAGTTGGGTTAACTCAAAGACTTGGGAACATAAACCTTAAGAGGTCTGTGTATTTTTAGGAATTAAAGTTAGTTCTAAGGTTGCTAGAGTTTTGTAATCTGGTTTTCAAGTGGGGGAACTTGAAGTGGGTTTTAATAGTTTGGGGAGATTGTTGAACATTAAGAATTAGAGTTTATAATTCCTCTGGTTACAGAGTTTGTAATATTTTATTAAGAGACCCATTATATTTAGTGAAGTTGGCATTAAATCATGTAGAGATACAAGTCATGATTTTTTATACCCTTAATGAGATGGGTGTTTTTCACGTAAAACTATCGTGTTCATTATTTACTGTATTTACTGCTTTTGTTGAAACACTTCAGGCAACATGATCCATCCGTAGGCAAAAACATGGGCATAACTCAAGTGAGTTATTAGGACATGTAGAAATAACACATTCAAAAGCACCCAAAGCCTGTCTTTTTTTTTGCTCCACTGCTCATAAGAGATTGCAGATTGTTGATTCATTTCATCTAATAAGTTCAATCGCATTCAGACCTCCTACTTTGTTGGGCATACATATTGTTTCCCAAGCAATCAATGCTTTCTTAGAGCATTCATTACTCCAATCCATAAGAATGTCTACACACTGTAGTCACCAAAGTTAAATTTTTTTGGGAAGGAGAAATATCTGGGCCCAATATGTTTGCATTTCAAAAAGCACACTTTTCACCGACTGGAGTGTACCACTATAGGTAGGGCTGCATATTGGTCGGTTCGGTTCGGTTTTGAAAATAATCAGTTTTACATATTCATTATCGGTTTGTATATATGCTAAACCGTTAAAGAACCGTTAAGATATCAGTTAATCGGTTGTTGGTTTATCAATTTTTTATTGTTATCGATTCGGTTATCGGGTGAACCGTTACCACTAAACGTATCTAATGTTTACTGCCTACAACCCTACTGCTTAGTGATTTTTCTTGTTTCTATGCACAAACTACTAGCACAAACACAAATATTAGAATGTTTACGGCATAAAATTTTCCTTGTAAATGACTTGGAAGAGGACTTCCATTATCAGATTCAGCTGTAAAGCTTACGTTTATTCTATATATAAATATACATGTACTCCTTTAAAGCACATGAACAAGTGCTTTTTTAACATTATTCTAACTACACCTCGAGGAAAAAGGATGCCTTTCAATAGAATATTAAAAATGAATGTCCTTATTTGGATTTGCCTTGTTTATAAAATTGTTGTCTGCATGTTCCTATCAGCAAATAATGAAACTTTTCTGATGGTATTATGCCTAATGTGTGTAAATTAACAGACCTTTAACTTCGTCGCCCATAGGCTCTCTACGTATTTGAAATTTTCAAGTAGCGTAGAGCTAAGGTGAATACCAGCAGTCCTAAGTTTATGTGCAGAATACCACATGAAATTTAAAGAATGGAGAGTTCAGTATGGCTCTGTAGTAGAAGCTGTCATGGCTTATCCTTACATTAGCTATAATGTCAATAACCTGAAGAACAAACAACTTCAATAACAATAGCCAAATTTCTCAACAAACTGCTGTCATTTACACATAAACAAAAAAAAATGAACAGAACCAAAATGAAGCCAATTCCAAAAAACAGTGCAAAACAGCAAATTCCAGAAGCCAAAAATCAGATATTCAGTGTACAAATTTCATAAACCAAAAACCAAATGCAAGGTTCTTACTTTACAATATGCATAGAGCAGAATAGACCATACCAAAACAACAATAAAAATTACACTAACGCGATGAGTAGGACAGAGTTGAGGTCAATTCTGTCTACTAATATTAACTTGTCACCATTTTATATCTCAATTTTTGAATGCATTTCACAACAACTATGTGATGCTCCTTTGTGATTTTCTGGTTTTTGACTACAGACACCAGAAAATTACAATGGTAACTCAAAATCATCACTAATTTACACCAGAACAACAATAAAAATTACACTAATACGATGAGTACGACAGACTCGAGGTCAGAAATCAGAACTTAGTAAGAATTTTTGCAATTATGATTATTAAAAATGATCCTTAGCATAATAAATCAAAGATTGGACAGAAATTAACATAAAGCAGAAGAATTTTGAACTTTAACATAAGATTGAGGCATTGAGCAGTAAGAATGAGATGGTGTGAATCGGTGTTACCTGTTGAGCGCAGCAAATCATCTTTGGTGTGAGCTTGAATACCTCTTCTTGGAGTGAATAGTGAGATTTGATAGTGAGAGACGACTGACGAGGAGGCACTAAGAGAGTAAGAGGCAACTGGCGTCTGGCAAGAGTGTGTGTGAATTGTGAATATTGAATATAGGATAAACCCTAAGTGGCTAATTCACTTATTTCACTCTAGAAATGGGTATTGGGCTATTGTCCATTGGGAATTAATTGGGGCCTTTAGGCCAGACGGTAATGGGAATAAAATAAATGGGCTTAGCAGTGAGCATTAAAGTGTAATAATGTATTGTTCCTATCGAGTTGTCGGGCCACCGGCTAAAAATGTTAGATAAATCGAGGCCCAAATCGTTAAACTGATTATAAGAATCTTGGACCCGAAACTTGACCTGATAGGTAAAAAAACTAAACCGTTAACCCGATAAACATATTATCGGTTCAGATTAACGGTTTGAACCAAAATATGCACAACCCTAACTATAGGATAAAAGCTTTGAGGACCAACACTTGACTCTTATAATCATTCTTTCCACAATAGTTAGAAACTTAATTTTGTCCCTCCCAAAGCTCAATTTATCCATTTTTTACCTCACGTTATCCTACACCCTCACCCATTTGATTATACCCCACAAAAATACAAAAATAACAACCCTTAACAAAATTTCTAACAAATTTTATCTTATTTTAATCATGCTAACCACTCCTCCTATTAATTTTGGACAACTCATCACCACCCCATACCCCTACTCCTACCCCACTTACGTGTCCCACATCAAAATACACATACAGCAACACCCCTCTCTAGAAACTCTCAATTTCCATTCACTAACAATATACACCATTATCTTACATTTTTGTCAAGAACACAGCAACATATATACTTACTCAGATTCATGAGAAAAAGGGGATTTACGCACACCAACATAATTCACACATCACTCTCACAATCTCACACTCCATTCTTCCATAATAATATAGAATCCTCACAATCCTAAACACATATAATTCACTCTATATAGAATCACACACACAGTTCACGGGAATACACAGATCAGAGAAGAAGAAAAACGCTCATCCCTTTCTCTCTATATACACACATAGACACCCACTGAAATTGGGAGAGAGAGGAACGAGGGGAGAGTTGATCGAAAAGGGAGTGAATGAAATGCGGAGGGTTATTTGATTTTTTTGATAAATTTTTTCGCCGGAATCATCTAATCCCCGCTGGATTCCATCACACAGATCTGAAATTGTCTCCACTAATTGAAAATCGGCAAAGTCTAGTTGGAGAGACCCATTTCAGTGATTAAGTGGTCTGTCGGAGCTCCGGTATTACCAAAATCAGCGACCAGTAGTGCCAGTTCACACCTCCATTCGAAGTTTTCTATTTGTTCGTTTGATTTGTTGATCGAGGTTTGCGAGTTTAGTTCGTGATTGAGGTTTTGATTGGTTTTCAAATCTATTTTGGGGTCATATTCGACACCAAATAGGGTTTTGTTCAAAGTTGATTTGGGTCAAGGTTTTGAATCCACAAAGCTCCTCTGTTTTATTGAATAAAAATAACATTAAGGTCCATTCTTCAACTTATTCTCAATTAATTTTTAATCGTGTGATACTTGGTGTGGTAATTCATGGTGTCTGGATTTCATTTTGTTTTGTTGATTTCGATTATGTTTTGGATCATCGTGGTTGATTGTTGATATCGATTGATTGATTGTTGTGAATTGAAATAATCAAAGAACTTGGACTTTATTTTGGGTTAAATCGTAATTTGGGGTGGTATCGAAAGTTGGCTAATTCTTAATTTCACTTAGTTTAGTTAATTTGTACTCTTGATTGATTTTGATAATGTTAAACGTAGTAGTAGCATGATAAGTTGGAAGTAATAGAAAAACATAGGTTGGCTAGGCAAAGTTTAGGATTTGTGATTATTGAATGATGAAATGTTTGTGGAATGGTTTTGATTCATGCATTGGGATCTATTGTATTCATTTGGTTGGGGAATGCCCCGAGGGATAATGTTGGCAGAAGACGTTCGTGATCAAGGCCCAAGGCATGGGGTAAAGCTTTGGAGTGTAGTTGAGGATTAGTGTAGGTTTACATCTCTGCATTTTTCTATTTCGAGCTATATAATTGGACTGGACATTATATTTTAGATTTGTTTTGTTTTTGTGTGTTTGATTGATTGTTTTATGTGTTTTTGTGTGGTTTATACATTCGTGATGTCAAATTAGTTGATATGCTCCTCCAAGCGACCGTGGTCGAACCACAGGATCGAGGGGTGCCTAACACCTTCCCCTCGGTCAACAAAATTCCTTAGCCGAAATCTCTGTTCACGAATCAATTTTAAAGAGTCAAACAGTTTTGAAAAAGGATATCCAAGGGTGACTTGGCACACCCAATTTATGCCAAGTGGTGACTCTGAGTTTTGAATATAAAAGGTCCTTTTCGAACTAAATTTTTTATCTTTTGTCACTTTGATAGTAAAAACGCTTTCAAACCTTAAAATGAGAATCTTTTTTAGGGTCAAAAAGGGGTGTGACTGCTCTGGCAACTCTGCTGGGGAATTTTCAGAATTCGAGCTTATTTTTTGGAGTTATATCAGCTTAGTTTGACATTATGGGTGTATAAACGTGTTTGTGTGGTTGTTTGTATCGTTTTATAATTGTGGCGTGCTTACATGCTCTTTGTTTACAGTTTTACTTATGTGTTACTGCTTTATATTTGGTATCATTTGCATAACCTGAGTCAATTCTTTTTGCAACAAGTTTTGTAGTACACTTTGTGTACACGACCAATAGTTGAGTTACCCTTATTTTAGGAGGGGGAGCCATCATCTGGTATGGAGTAGGTGGACAGCCAAAGCAGCCACTATCGACTATACGCTCCTCCGAACAACATTATTAGTGAACCCCAGCGTAGGTCGGCCTTTAGGTCATACTTATGTGCATCATATTGAGACCTAGCGGGGCCCATTTGGTCCTTTGTAGGAGACTCACCTTTAAAGCATCCCTATATGCTAAATGCTGCATCTTTGAGGATAACGTGGTTATTTGACGGACTAATTCAGGGAAAACATGTGTTAGAAATAAGGTATGTTTGAAAAAAAAAAGAAAAAGAAGAAGGGGAGAAGAAGAAAAAGAGAGTCAAAAAGGGTTTCGTAGCTTTTAGTGTTCTTTATGGCTTTTGTTTTTCATAATTCAAAAAGATTTTTTACCTTTTGCACTCATTTTGTCAAAAACAAAAACATCAAAAAGATTTTTCTTTGTTTCTTTAGTAAGCTTCCATAATTTAAAATTTTCAAAAAAGATTTCTTTTAATGGGGGCTTTTTATAAAAGAAGAATTCAAAAAATATGGTAGAAGTTTTGTACAATTCATGTAATGAAAATACCAAAAAGATTTTTCTTTCATAGTTGTTGGTGTCATTTTTATGTGAAGTGTCAAATTGAAAACTCAAAAAGATTTTATTCTTCTGTCTTTGTCGTGTCTCTTAAGTCCGGGTTTAGTTTGCTATTTAATCCTTAATTGTTCAATCTGGATGAACTACGCACCCCTGATTCTCCTCTTTCGGGAGTGAGATACGTAGACATCCTATTGTGGGTTCGGGGATCTTATTTGAAAAATTCAAAAAGATTTTCTTCGCTTTATTAGAGTAGGTGTCATATACTTCCTTAAAAGAAAACTGCAAAAAGATTTCCCTTTAATAGGTTCAAGTTTCATTTTTCATATGAAATTCAAAATTGAAAATCCAAAAAGATTTTTCTTTGATAATCATAGGTTTCATTTTGTATAGGGAGTTTCAAACCAAAAAATGCAAAAAGATTTTTGTCAATTCTTTTGACAATTTGTTATTTCCTTTTCTTTTTAAAGTTTCAAGAAAAAAAGAGTTTAGTTGTCCATTTTAGCAAGACTTCACAAACTACGCACACCTGATTCTCCCCTTTCAGGGGTAAGATATGTAGGTGCCATTTTTGGGTTCGGTGATCTTTTCAAAAGAAAAAGGAAAAAAGAGGTTTTGAAAAAATATTGAACTCTCACGCATTTGCTATCTCTTATCCAGTTAGTTAAGGTGGTTAGGTTGTGGAATTTTGGTTCTTCCTCCATATTGCTCCAAGTCACAGAGAAAGTTATAGCGAACAAGGATACTGAGATTGTGGTCACTAATCAGATAGGGAGTTTGGGGAATGAGAATTTAGGAGCTAATGAAGAGATTCGAAAATTAAGGCAACAAATGATAGAAATGTATTGAACTTGGGCTAATGGGTTGCCGCCTCCTCCAGTTTTCACTGATAATCTGGAATATCTTTCTAGCTTGCCTCCAGTGTCACATGCATAGTGCTCTATTTTTGTTGACATTCCACAACATGCATTAGGGTCTACTCCGGGACAACACTACTCAAACACTTCAAATACTCATTTCCTCACTCCTCAACACAAAACTACCGCATACTCGGCTCCACATGTTGTTCATGTTTTTGTAAACCCACCCCCACCTGCATCTCCTACTGATGTTCATGCATCAATTGTGCCTCTCCACTCTGCGGGAGAGCATGTATTGAATATTTCTGGTGATCAGCATTATGCTCCAGAGCCCACATTTAAGTCGACTGGTCCTTATGGCTACACTCAACCACCTAAATTTCCTCTTAATAATGAGAAGCCTGTTATAACAAAAGAACAAGAGGAAATGACCAGAAAATTGAGAAGTTTGGAACTGACTATGAAAAACCTCCAAGGACTTGGGGGTACAAAAGTGTCTCATGTAAAGATCTGTGCATGTTTCCAAGTGTTCATCTCCCTTTTGATTTTAAAATGCCGAAGTTTGAGAAGTATGACGAACATGGAGATCCTGTAACATATTTGAGGCATTATTGCAACCAACTAAGGGGTTCTGGAGGGAAGGAAGAATTACTCATGGCATATTTCGGTGAGAGTCTTTCAGGTCTAGCTTCAGAATGGCTTGTTGACCAACACATCGACAAGTGGAATAGTTGGGATGACCTGGCTAATGAATTCGTGCAATAATTCTAATACAATATGGAGTTGATTCCTGATGATAAATTCCTAACTAATATGAAGAAAAAGAGTACTAAAACTTTCAGAGAGTATGTGATTAGATGGCGTGAACAAGCTGCTAGGGAGAAACCTCCAATGAAAGAAAGTAAGATAGTGGCAACACCTCAGGATGAAATATATTATCAACACTTGTTACCTACATTAGGCAAGTCATTTATTGAGATTCTCAAAATAGGGAAGATGATAGAGGGTGGAATTAAGATCGGTCGTATTGTGAGTTTTGCAATATTGAAAGCGACTACTCAAGTAATTCAAAAAGGTTCGGGAAGTGTTGGAGGGAAGAAGTATGAAGAAGATGCATCTGCCATTGTAGTTGGACAATAGGCATGGGCAAGAGGACCACGCCATCGTTACCCACAGGCTCAAACCCAAGTTTATGCCCAAGCTCCACAGAATCTTTCCCAAAATACATTATACTCTATTCCCCCACCTCCATATCCAATATACAATGCACAACCCTATGGTCAATTCCCTTCTTACCCACAACTCTGAAACTTCACAAACATACCAAAGCCCTTCTAGGCCCAATTTTTTATCCAAGCCAACAATGAAATGAGGCAGAAGTCAAGAGATAGCTTCACACCAATTGAAGAATCGTATGCCAATTTATTCCAGAGATTGGTACAGTGAGGCATGATCACTCCTCTCCTTGGGTATACTTCTGAACCACATTTGAGAAGTTTTGATCCTAATGTACGATGTGCATATCATTCTGATGTTCAGGGTCACAATATTGAAGATTGTCTTTCTTTGAAATACAAACCAGTGGCTAAGTTATCAGGTTGAGCAATTGAGGATTCACCCCTCTCCCTACTAGGAAGAGGTCTGGTAGTTTATTTTATTTTCTTTTCTATTTTCTGAATTATTTTAGGGTTGTAGTTCGGGATCTATCTTGATTTATCACTTTGTTGTTATGTTCAAACCCTTCTATCTTTTATTTTAATTGGAGTGTCCCTTTTTCCTTCGTGTTTTAAATTTGTGTTATTTGTTTATTTTCTTTACATAGCATATTTTATGTTGATTCTAGTGATATGACATGCTAGCGGAATTTTCAGCCAGATCTTAAATTCCAGTTTAAGCATGAACATTGAATCAGAGGGTTAAAGTTAGAAAAAAGAGCATCCGAGAAAATATGTAGAGTGCTGAGACATTTGGTGATAAGTTGGAGCCTTCTTTGAAAATTAAGACAATTTTTTTATGAATCACAACAATCGATCGGTTATCAATTAAAAGACATGTCTCAATTAGGTCAAATAGTGTTTGCGTGAACAGAAAGAAATTCAGCTCCACAAAATCGTGAGTCATTCAATGTGAGGAATGTACAACGAAAGTGGAGTTGTATGCTAGAAAAATGCAGAAGAAGTAGTGACGCACAGACTTAGTCAAAGTTAATGCTTAAAAATGTCACAAATGATCTTCATCTTTCATTTTCATATTATATGATGTGTACTGGCATTTTCAAGGATTGACATGACGAAGGCATTTCATTCTACTATCCAAACATTGTGTCATCATTTGTTTACCCCATTTGAGCCTTAGTGTTATTTTCTTTCATACCCCTCTTTTAGAATCAAGATGGAGTCAGTAAAACTCAAAAGAAAAAATGTCGAGCAAAAGAACAAAGTCAGAAAGTTTCAAAAAAAATGAGAGAAAAGTATGTCAAAAAGAAAAAAAAAGAGGAGAGTGTCAAGAAGATAAAGTCAGAAAAGTCCCAAAGAGAAAAAGAACCAATAAAAAAAAGAAAGAAATTCAGATTAAAAGAAAGAACAAGCTGCCGAAACTACGTACAACCTGATTCTCCTCTTTCGGGAGTGAGATACGTAGGCAGCCCTACTCTGAGCTTGGTCCAACCAAATAAATAATTTAGAGTCACCTAGCCAAAGAAACTGGGGTATGGGTTAATCCTCATTGTTTGAGTTGATTCCAAAAGTTGTAAGTCCTACCCCACTTCAAGTATCATTGGGCCTTATGCGATCCTTTCTTTCTAACCCTATCCAAAAACCAAGTTACAACCAAAGAAAGACCTTCAGATCAATCTTTGAGAATGTTAAGTCTAAGCATGCAAGGGATATGATGATGCATTTTGGGAACTATTTGTCTTCCTCAGCACAAGAAATCAGGAGAGAAGTAAAAAATAAGAGTCTTATTTGTGAAAACCCTCACGAGCACCATAAGGCGATGTTAAGTCGAGAAAGATAAAAATAAAAGTCTTATCGGTGAAAACCCTCACGGGCACTATAAGACGACTGTGAGTTGAGAAAAATGAAAATAAGAGTCTCATTGGTGAAAAACTCTCACGGACACCATAGGGAAATAGTGAGCTGAGAGAATGAAAATAAGAGAGTCTCATTGGTGAAAAATCCCTCACGAACACCATAAGGCGATGGTGAGCTGAGAGAAAAATAAGAGAGGCTTGTTGGCGGAAGCCCTTCAAGGTGTCACTATCCGAATGAGGTCTTAAATGCAATTGACCTAAAGAAGCAACTCAGTTTCAAAGACATTAACTCAACAACAATTGATAGAAAGTTTGGATGGAAAGATCAGGCAGCTTAATCCAAAATGCATGGCATAATCATTAGAGTTGACTGTTATTTCTAGATAAATTTTTCATTTCTTTATTTTAAATGGGGACATTCATTGTATTTTTTTCTTTTTTTTATTTTTATTTTGTTTTCTTGAGTCAGTTGTCAAAATAAAACTCATTGTCATTTTTCTCTTGTCTTTGAGTCAAGTCCATATCAAAATAAGTGAGAAAAGATTTCAAAACTGGCTACTAGCTTCTTCAATTGCACAAAGCAAGACATAAGGCCAACACATGAAAGAGACATGATTGTGAGCCGAAATAAGGCATACTGAAAGTTTTGTCAACAGACAAGTCTGGAACTTATGGAAACATCAAGGTTCAAAGGGTTTATCTGACAAGCATGGCAAAGCAAAAATACTATGTTTGTTTCAGAGTCACTCTTAATAATCTGAGTTTGGTTCAATGATGCAGTGAGTCAATGACATATTCTAATAGTTGAAAGGAACATTAAATGTGACAGGGTAAGAGTAATTTCCACAAAATCCAAAGCCACAAACCAGCCACCATGTTTTTAAAACTCATAAGTTTTCTTTGTATGAAACAGGAATTCACATGTTATCTTCAAATCAAGGACTTTAGGGTCTAAATATCAAAGGCTGCAATGCCTCACTTCCGTAATGCAAGAGGCTATTTTACTGCACAAATTCGGTAATCAAAATTATGGTAAAACTCATAATCCAATATCTCAAGGAGACGCATTTTCTTGTTTGGGTAATTCAAGCAGTATTTTTGAGAAGACACACTTCCTTGTTTGGGCAATTCAAGTGACATTGGTAAGGAGACGCACTTCCTTATTTTGGTAATTCAAGCAGCATTTGTAAGGAGACGCACTTCCTTGTTTAGGTAATTCAACCGGCATTGGTAAGGAGACGTACTTCCTTGTTTTGGTAATTCAAGAGGCATTGGTAAGGAGATGCACTTTCTTGGTTTGGTAATTCAAGCAGCATTTGTAAAGGGACGTACTTTCCTGGTTTGGTAATTCAAGCGGCATTGGTAAGGAGACATACTTTATTATTTTGATAATTCAAGCGACATTGGTAAGGAGGCGCACTTTCTTGTTTGGTAATTCAAGAGGAATTGGTAAGGAGATGTACTTTCTTGGTTTGGTAATTTAAGCAGCATTGGTAAGGAGATGCACTTTCCTGGTTTGGTAATTCAAGCGGCATTGGTAAGGAAACACACTTTCTTATTTTGATAATTCAAGAAGCATTAGTAAGGAGACGAACTTTCTTGTTTTGATAATTCAAGCGGCATTGGTAAGGAAATGCACTTTCTTGTTTTGGTAATTCAAGAGGCATTGGTAAGGAGATGCACTTTCTTGGTTTGGTAATTCAAGCAGCATTGGTAAGGAGACGCACTTCCCTGGTTCGCTAATTCAAGCGGCATTGGTAAGGAGGCATTGGTAAGGAGACGCACTTCCCTGGTTCGGTAATTCAAGCGGCATTGGTAAGGAGACACACTTCCTTGTTTGATAATTCAAGCGGCATTTATAAGGAGACGCACTTCCTTATTTTGGTTATTCAAATAGTATTGGTAAGGATACGCACTTCCTTGTTTTAGAAATTCAAGTGGCATTTGTAAGGAGACGCACTTTCTAGTCGGAATTTCTCACTTTAATTTTTAGGAGACGCACTTCCTAGTCTTGGTCATTTAATTTTACTCAGAAGAGATGCATTTCTTGGTTAGAGTATTGATTCATCATTGCAACATGCAAGTAGTTATTTGGATTTGATATTCACAAAGGTCCTCTGATGATAAACTGGGGCACAAAATTTAATTTCTGTTATTTGAAACTTTATTTTTCTGGCAAATGGAATTTTTTTTTATCATAACATTTGTTTAGGATAATTTTATTTTTAGTTTTGATGTCATTTCATGTGCCCGCCTGAAGAACAGGGCGAATAACTGGAAATCAAGCAACAAGGTGAAGCAGTTGAAAGTCAAAGCAACAAAGTGAAGAAATTGAAAGTCAAGCAACAAGTTAAAGAAGTTGAAAGTCAAACAACAAGTTGAAGAAATTGAAATCCAAGCAACAAGTTGAAGAAATTGCAAGTCAGAAGCTCGCCTGAAGAATAGGGAGATGCAAATCAAGTCAAGAGTCCAAAAGAAGCTGTGTAGATAGGATTTTGGTAATTTCATTTTTTGTTTTAACTTGTAATTTTCATTTTTGATGTAATGACAGAGCCGCGGACCGGAACCTCGACAGGGCCTCACTCGACTCTCCAACTCGGTATATTTCCTCTCCTTCCAACTAGTGTTCACTGATGCGTTATGTGGAAAAATGCGACAAGGCTCCGCATCACGCATTATGAGATGCGTGATGCGATGCGACCGCATCATTGAAGTGATGCGCAATTTAATTTTAAAAAAATACCTATAGAGCATTGAAATAGTAAGTTATAATTTAAAAGAGCCCAACAACTATATAATCAACTATAAAGACAATATATTTAAGTAAAAGTTCTAATGAAACACCAATAAATCAGTCCAACAAAGCAAAACAAACCCCAAAAAAGAAGAAAAAACAAATATAAATTAATAATGGTTCATTTAAAGCTCTTCTAGTTCATTAAGGTTGTCCAATTCTTCTATTCCTTGAGTATCAACATAATTCTCATCATTTTCAACTTCCTCATCTTCCTCATCTCCTGTTCCCTTATCGTACGAGCTTGAAGTACTAGCCCGTAAATCATAACGACGCTCATCAACTCCACTTGCCTCAGCAACAACACTCCATATGAAAGTAGTATCTCCGTCAAAAACTGATTCATCTTCAATATTCTCAATTCCAGTTAGCCATTCATTGGCATCATCAATGTTGTCCAAGTTAATTGGATCAAATCCATTGCGAACGTTGTAGCGACACCTCAAAGTTCTATTGTACTTTATGAACACCAAGTTACTGAGGTGCTCTAGAGTTAGTCTATTCCTTTTTTTGGTATGGATCTACAAACAAATATTGGAAAGTAAAAAGTCAAGACATTTGATATATAATATACTTATCTCAAAAGACTAAAGTTGTTATCAAAGTCTTACGTGTTCGAACACGCTCCAATTTCTTTCACACCCAGAAGCGATACAAGTTAAACCCAAAATTTCGATGGCGAACTTTTGTAACTCTGGAGTTTCTGAACCATAAAGCCTCCACCATTCAACTATTAAAGTAAAGTAATTATTCAAAATTAGGAACTATAAAGAATAAATTTAAAGTGTTAATTTAATGGAAACATAACTACATAAGTCATTCACCTGGTGACTTCTTGTCTCTTTGTCTTATTGCAGTTGCTATACCAAAAAGTTCCTTAGCATTTTGATAAGAACTTATTTGATCGGTCATTTTATCTTGCATATCTTCATCAACAACCATCTTTGCAATGCAAGTATGAAATCCCGTCATAAAATTCTTATTTAGTAAATCATCCTCACGATTATAATAAAGTGAAGGGTTCAAGATATTGCCAGCTGCATGCAACGGTCTGTGGAGTTGATTACTCTACCTTTTATAAATAATGTCAAAAATCTTTGCATATTTATGCTCCTCACTGAAAAAGCTTTTAATAACCTCCTTAGCCTTACTCATTGCTTCATAAATGTAACCCATTGATGGTTTTTGCCTCACCATCTACCAAACGAAGAACTGTAACCAAAGGGCCACATATTCTAAGAGCATAAGCAACATTATTCCAAAAGTGGAATGAAAGCATTATCCGTGCAGCTTCTTTTCCTAACACTTCTTTTGCAAATTTACTTTTATTCCATTCTTCTGAAATGAACATGCTTCTCAAATTTGACTTTTGCTTGAACAATCGCTATAAGGTCAAGAAAGCAGTAGCAAATCTTGTTTTTCCAGGTTTCACCAAGTTTCTTTGATTAGTAAATATTCTCACCATATTCAACAATAAAGGCCTTTGCACAATGTAAGAATGTACCTTAACTGCCTTAGTGAAAATACCTTGAAAAGGCCTTTGTTTGAAAATATCCCTAAATATCAAATTCACACAGTGGGCTACACAAAGAGTCCAATATATGAGAGGGAACACTCCCATTATCATGGAACCAGCCTTCACATTTTCAGATGCATTATCTGTAATCACTTGCACAACGTTCTTTGGTCCAATCTTCTCTACGGTACTCTTAAACAAAGAGAACATCTTGATGGAATCAGTGGACGAGTCGCTGGCATCAATTGAATCAAGAAATAAGCTTCCTCTCAGAGAATTAACCAACACATTTATGATCATTTTTCGATTCTTGCTGTCCATTTATCCACCATAATGGAACATCTGAACTTGCTCCATTCCACCCGATGCTCCTCAACAATTTTTTGTGTTTCTTCCACTTCTTTATTTAAATAAATGACACTAACCTCGTGATAAGTGGGTGGCTTCATACCCAGACCATATTGGCCTATGGCCTCGATCATGTCTGCAAAAGTGTCATAATTGACACAATTTAAAGGCAGCCCTACATCATACATCCATCTTGAAAAGGCCATAACAAAACGAAATCTCAAAATTCCCTTGGCCACAACCTGTAAATTTTTACCACTTTTCCCGATTCATTTCCTGGCTTTAATGGATAGTAAGTATCTATTGGGCCTTTTGTACCTATTGATACATAACTTGAAGAAACTGATGAATTTTGTGAGTGTTTTTGTGATTTTGAAGGAAGTGACAAATCTGCAGCTTCTCCTTCCTCCATTTCATCATCATCAAGATCAGTAACTTGTGGAGGAGATAACATTTGACATTTTCGATCCTTTTTTCTCTCAACATAGTCTTTAATTTCTTGTCTTACCGCACCTGGACACTTCTTACATTATTGCATATTATTACTATTCCCAAGAAGATGTTGTTTATGGCTAGAAATTCCTCCATTAAACGTCAAGCCACAAAAAATACATGTGACTTTATTCCTATTGGTCTTACTTGCTCTTTTACCATATTTCCAAGCTGTATCATACATTTTATAATTACTGTAAAGTGTAAAGAAAACATAAGAAATAAATTTAATAAAAAACACAATAAAAAGTTAATAGTAAATAGAGAAAAACAAATTTTAAGGAGTGAACAGTTGATAAAAAAAGAGAAAAAAGAAAAGCACATGCAGCAGTAGGAGCAACAAAAAAAAGACCCTTTAAGTTGATTAAGAAAACAGAGCCCCAAAAAAAAACAATAACACATGCAGCACAGAAGCAGCAACAACAAAAAAAAGACACTTTCAGTTGGTTAAAAAAACAATCCCTCCCCCCCAAAAAAAAACATAAATAGCACAGGCAACACAGCGGCAGCAATAACAAAAAAAAAGACACCTTCAGTTGAAAAAAAAAATAGAGCAAAAAAAAAAAATAAACAGCAGCAGCAGTAACAGAAGAAGAAGAAGAAGAACAAGACTTACCTTAATAGTAGCCCAATTTTTAAATCGTTGGAGAAGAGAGAAAGTAGCTTTTCTTTGAAAACCCCAAGTTGCTTTGTGACTTTAATCAGTCTTCATCGGCTTTCTAAAAGTTTTCCCCCATTTTTATTTACAAATTGTACCCCTCAAAAATAGCACATGCAATTCTAACCCAAAAAACAATTAACAGCCGCAACAACAATAAAAAACTACATATTGTGATCGCATCCCAACGCAATATACCTTGCCTTGAAACGCAACGCATCGAGCAACAGTGTGTTATGCGCCCTTTATTCTCAGATTGGAGCGCATCATAGTTGCGACTCGCTCGAAGACCGCAACGCCTCGCATCACCGCATTATGTGGTGTTGCGCCCGCAATTCAGAACACTGCTTCCAACCCTTTGAGATACCTATGACTTGATTCCCTCATAACTTGGGTAGGTAAGATATCCTAGGTTAAGACCCGGTTGTCCTTCTTCCTTCTGTTCCTTTCCTTGAATAATGTTCGGGTCAAAATTTGGTCTCGTTGTCTACTTTTTTGTCTGAAAATACTTTGTGTTTACATCCAAAAAGGGACATGATGTAGACACTTAATTTTATCCCTCTCAAAGCTCAATTTATCCGTTTTTACCTCACTTTATCCTACACCCTCACCCATGTGATTATACCCCATCAAAATACAAAAATAACAACCCTTAACAAAATTTCTAACAAATTTTATCTTATTTTAATCATGCTAACCACTCTTCCTATCAATTTTGAATAACTCATCACCACCCCATACCTCTACTCCTACCCTACTCACGTGTCTTACATCAAAAAACACATACAGCAACACCCCTCTCCAGATACTCCCAATTTCTATTCACTAACGATATACACCACCATCTTCTATTTTTGTCAAGAACACAGCAACATATATACTCACTCATATTTATGAGAAAAAGGGGATTTATGCACACCAACACAATTCACGTATCACTCTCACAATCTCACACTCCATTCTTCCACAACAATACAGAATCCTCATAATCCACAACACACAAATTCACTCTACACAGAATCACACACACAGTTCACAGGAATACACAGATCGGAGAAGAAGAAAAATGCTCATCCATTTCTCTCTATATACATACATAGACACCCACTAAAATCGGGAGAGAGATAGAGGAACGAGCGGAGAGTTGATCAGAAAGGGAGTGAATGGAACTCGGTGGGTTATTTGATTTTTTCAGTGAATGTTTTGGCCGGAATTGTCTAATCCCTGACGGATTCCATCACATAGATCTGGAATTGTCTCCACTAGTTGAAAATCGGCGAAATCTAGCTAGAGAGACCCATTTCAATGATTATGTGGTCTGTCGGAGCTCCGACGTTACCAAAATCGATGACCAATAGCGCCAGTTCACACCTCCGTTTGAAGTTTTCCATCTATTCGTTTGATTTTTTTATCAAGGTTTGCGAGTTTAGTTCATGATTGAGGTTTCGATTGATTTTCAAATCTATTTTGGGGTCATATTCGACACCAAATAGGGTTTTGTTCAAAGTTGATTTGGGTCAAGGTTTTGAATCCACAAAGCTCCTCTGTTTTATTGAATAAAAATAACATTAAGGTCCATTCTTCATCTTATTCTCAATTAATTTTTAATCGTGTGATACTTGGTGTGGTAATTCATGGTGTCTGGATTTTATTTTATTTTGTTGATTTCGATATGTTTTAGATCATCGTGATTGGTTGTTGATATCTATCTATTGATTGTTGTGAATTGGAATAATCAAAGAACTTGGACTTTATTTTGGGTTAAATCTTAATTTGGGGTGGTATCGAAAGTTGGCTAATTCTTAATTTCACTTAGTTTATTTAATTTGTACTCTTGATTGATTTTGATGATGTTAAACGTAGTAGTAGCATGATAAGTTGGAAGTAATAGAAAAACATAGGTTGGCTAGGCAAAGTTTAGGATTTGTGATTGTTGAATGATGAAATATTTGTGGAATGGTTTTGATTCATGCATTGGGATCTATTGTATTCATTTGGCCGGGGAATGCCCCGAGGAATTTGTATTGATTTATCCGGAGAATGCCCCGACGTACTATGTTGGCAGAAGATGTTCGTGATCAACCGAGGCATCGGGTAAAGCTTTGGAGTGTAGTTGAGGATTAGTGTAGGTTTACATCTCTGCATTTTTCTATTTCGGGCTATATAATTGGACTAGACACTATATTTTGGATTTATTTTATTTTTGTGTGTTTGATTGATTGTTTTATGTGTTTTTGTGTGGTTTATACATTCGTGATGTCAAATTAGTCGATATGCTCCACCAAGAGACCGTCGTCCAACCACGGGATCGAGGGGTGCCTAACATCTTCCCCTCGATCAATAGAATTCCTTAGCCGGAATCTCTGTTCACGGATCAATTTTAAAGAGTCAAACTGTTTTGAAAAAGAATATCCAAGAGTGACTTGGCACACCCGATTTATGCTAAGTGGCGACTCTGTGTTTTGAATATAAAAGGTCCTTTTCGAAATAAATTTTTATCTTTTGTCACTTTGATAATAAAAACTCTTTCAAACCTTAAAATGAGAATCTTTTTCAGGGTTAAAAGGGGTGTAACAAATAGGCATACACTACTGGACTGATAACTTCCTAGTTGAGAGTGGTACTCCAAAGATACTTAAAAAGTCAGTCAATATTTTGTATCTAAAATCATCCTCCACCCCTGTAATGTATAAGGAGTTTTTCTCCATATTAGCACGGAGACCTGACAATGCAGAAAACTATTGAATAGTGTTGAACAACAAGTTAATTGAAATCTCATCAACCCTACAATTCATTAACAGATCATCATCAGAAGAAATGTGGATAATACCCAACTTAACACACCTTGGATGATAGTTGAATTATGGATTATATACCTCAACTGTGGCAGATTTCTATGGAGGTATTTCATAGCTAGGATAAATAAGGGGACATGGGATCCCCTCGTCTAAGTCCTTGGGACTTAGTCAATGCACCATTGATCAGTAGATTATATTGTACTGTGGTGACACATTCCATTATGAGTGCACTATCTTAGTAGGCAACCCAAACTCTAACAATACCATTCTAAGAAATGGTCATTCAATGGAGGCACAAGTTTTTCTAATATCGATTTTTATAGTGCATCTAGCTGAAACTCCCTTCTGTGAGTACCCTTTTACTAGTTCATGTGCAATTACCACATATCTTTTAGGGTTCTTGTCCTGATTTTCTTACCAAATTTAAGTTTTATTTTTCTTAGAAGGAAAATAAAAGTAATACCAGAATTACTTTTATTTTTCTTGAAAGGAAAATATAAAATTTTTTCATATTTGGCTTACCTCTTTTGTGGAGGAATGGTTTTGGACCTCTGTAAGTAGAAAATCTCCTTCGCATACCATAACACAGTAGCATCCACAATGTAGTCCTTAAAAAATCTTTGTTTAGGGAGAGATTTCTCCCAATAAGTTTTAAGTTTTTCAATTTTATTTTATAATATGTAGGCCAATTGACCAAAACATATAATAATTTTATGCTTTTTTAGTATTGTTATCTTTGTCGTCTAATTTATCGTCTCATAGTTTGCAACTAATAGCTTCCGCATGACGCCCTTTCAATTTTGAACTCAACAAGTGGTATCAGAGCTTATGGTTCGATGATCCAATGGTGTGGTGAGAAGAGATTAAACAGGTTCAAAGCGGTTTCAAAATCATGTTGCAACAGTTTAGCGATAATGAAGACTTTTGTCTAGCTACATATGGAGAAGGATCTTAAAACATATTTTCAACATTCCTGCGGTTGCATCTTTAAAAATAAAAATAAGATATTTTTTAAACCATTTTTAACCCATAATATTTTAAACTTTATTTTTAACTATGGCAAGCAGCAGTAATAAAGATTATGTGAAGAACCAAAATTTTGCATATGATATGAAGAAGGTGGATAAGTGAAGAAAATCAAGCCAAAAGGGGAGATTTGTTAGGGGTTTTGTCCTGATTTTCTTACCAAATTTTAGTTTTATTTTTCTTAAAAGGAAAATAAAAGTAATACCATAATTACTTTTACTTTTGCTAAAAGAAAAATATAAAAATTTTTCATATTTGGCTAACCTCTTTCTTGGAGGATGATTTTGGACCTCTATAAATAGAAAACCCCCTTCTCATATCATAACACAGTAGCATCCGCAATGTAATCCTTAAAGAATCTTTGTTTAGAGAGAGATTTCTCCCAATAAGTTTTAGGTTTTTCAATTTTATTTTATAATATGTATGTCAATTGGCCAAAACATATAATAATTTTATGCCTTTTTAGTATTGTTTTCTTTGTCGTCTGATTTATCATCTCATAGTTTGCAACTAATAACTTCCGCATGACGCCCTCTCGATTTCGAACCCAACTATATCAAGGATACTTCTATCCTCAACGAAAGCTGACTGAACATGGCTTGTCAATGTATCAACTACAGTTTTGAGCCTAACAGTCAATATTTTGACAATCAATTTGTATATAGTAGTACAACATGCAATTAGCCTATACTCTTTGACATAAGAGGGGTTAAACGCTTTTGGGATAAGTAATTGCAGTAGTATTAACACTTTTCAACAATTTACCATTCTCCAAAAACTGCACCATCCCTGCAATCCCTTCGTTTCCAATAATGGGCCAGAAATCTTTAAAAATCCAGCATTAAAACCATCAATACTTGGACTCTTAGCCATGAGTAGGTCCTTCAAAGCCTTTTCTACATCCATTCTAGTCACTGGCAGCAGCAAATCTTATTGTTGGAGCACCTCTGAGCTAGTAATTTAAATAATTTTTTTTTACTTGATTGACACTTCATAAGGTATTTTACTTAACATTACAAACGCAAGTTGTTTTATTTCTTTCTTATTTTACCATCTCTTAAATTTATTTTTGTTATTTTCTTTTAAATGCAGCACATTTGGGATAAGGTTGTTGCGATTTTGAAATATATTAGAACATAAAATTGATACTTTGTGATTATAGAGTGAATTTTTAAATTTAAATTGATGTAGATTTATTCTTCTCTATGCTCTTGATTAATACATAAATATGACCCTAAACTTGACACCAAATTATAACTTTGACCTTAAACCTTGACAGTGCACAAATATGACCTTTAACTATTCAAAACTGCAAAAATATGACCTCCGATCCTATGTGGCAAAATACGTGTTCAACACGCCAAACTGGGCGCGTCCAGCTTAAAATCTAAGGGCGTAATACATAAATATGACCCTAAACTTTGACAGTGCACAAATATGACCTTTAACTATTCAAAACTGCACAAATATGACCTTTAAATGAGTTTTCAATTGTATTTTTTCATTATTTTTGGCTCAAAGATGAAAATGGCATCTAATTTCTTTTGTCATTGCGGAAAAAGAGCAATATTAAAGATTTACTAATTAGGTGGGTCAGCCTCATATGAAAAAATCGTGTGGGTATGTATATATATATTATAAAGCAGAGGGCGAATATAAGTTATATAATATATCTAAATATAATTATTTAAATATTAAATTAAAGATGAAACTATACTAATAATAAAAAAAATTATAGATTTAATAAAATGCTATTAAATTAATGTTATTAAGGATAGTAGTAGCAGTATATTAAATTAACGTTATTAAAACGTTATTAAATTAACGCAGAGGCGGACCTAAGTGGTTTCCATGGGGTTCACCCGAACTCCCTCGGTAAAAAAATTACGTTGTATATATAAGGTAGAAAATGCATATTTATGTACGTATATTAATGTTGAACCACATGAAACTAGACACTTAGATAACCCAGTGGTGTTAGTTGCTCTTCTTAGGCGCTTCCTTCAGCCTACTGCACGGGTTCAATCCCTACTAGTGGCTGTTTTTTTTTTTAATTTAAAAAAAAAA